>NC_060184.1:33729088-33914118 GCF_021184085.1 Oncorhynchus gorbuscha
TGGAGTAAAAAGTACCATATTTTCTATAGGAATGTAGTGAAGTAAAAGTAAAATTACTATTTTAAAATAGTAAAGTAAAGTACAGATACCCCCAAAAACGACTTAAGTCGTACTTTAAATTATTCTTACTTAAGTACTTTACACCACTGCTAGTTTTGACCAGAGTCCATAGGGAATAGGGAGCCACATAGAGAGCAGGGCACCATTTGGGTCACATGCAAAGTCTCTGATCTTCATAGAGAACTATGCAGTCCCTAGGACTCCTATTTAGTGACAACAGCCTCAGCTTCCAGGCCTCACTCACATTGTTCTCTAGAGCATGGGGGAGTTCATATTGGAAAAGTAGATATGAGTGGAGCGCTGATTGCCAGTGGCTGCTGGCTGATTGGCTGTATGAGTAGACGTTGATGTTTCAGAAACAACTACCCCTTCCATCTCTCTTCAGAAGCGCAAATGATCTAGAATAAGCACATGTATCGTGCTTGCATTGCAAGCGCACTATATATTTTTAGTTAGATAAAAAAATACATATCTATTTTTTTTTATTATAATTTGGTTTGAAATGACATGAGTTGAGCACTGATTGCCAGTGCTGATTGCACCGCCTTTTGGTTGATTGGCAAGAGCTTCCACAGGCTTTTATACCGAAGGTGAGGTGTAAGCCTGGTAGAGGCTAGGAGAAACACAGTGATTACAATACCAACTCCACTACAAACACTAGCTGATATAGAGAGCACTGCTGAATGGGCTAGTATCTACCGTGAAGGAAAGCTACAGATCTTCCTATGAAGAGAGGGAAGTAACGGCATGACCCTGGTTAGCACTGATGTGATCTGATACGACCTACCAGACAGGAGGCACAGTCCATAATCATGTATTAATTAGCCATGGCCATTCCTCAACCAATTATGGTAGAATCAGAAGATCTATGGTTAATGATATTTGTGGGATTTGGCAGTAGAAATCCACTGATTTGAGCTGAAAAACGATGGGCAGAGCTTATTCATGATGTTGCACAACGATTTAAGTCAATAAGTCATAATTTTAGTCAAAGTATGATACATTTGGGCTTGAATTGACAAATTGCAACTACCCACATTGTGCAAATTCCTAGCCCACGTTGAGGTTCAGGGATGGGTTTAATTTGAATGTTACCATCCACCTGCACTTTTTTTAAACCAGAAAAATATCATATAATTGGTCAATTATTATTTTATGATCTAGTTGTCACGCCTTGGTCATTATATTTTGTGTTTTTGGTATATGTTTGGGTAAGCCAGGGTGTGACATGGGTTTATATGTTGTGTTTCGTATTGGGGTTTGTAGTAATTGGGATTGTGTATGATTAGGGGTGTGTCTAGTTAGGCTTGGCTGCCTGAGGCGATTCTCAATTGGAGTCAGCTGCTTATCGTTGTCTCTGATTGGGAACCGTATTTAGGTAGCCTGAGTTCGCGTTGTATTTTGTTGGGTGTTTGTTCCTGTCTTAGTGTTGTAGTCACCAGATAGGCTGTAATAGGTTTTCGTTTCGTTTGTTGTTTTCATATACAGTTATTTCATGTACCGCGATTATTTTTCATTAAAGTCATGAGTAACCTACACGCTGCATTTCGGTCTGACTCTCTTCATACAACAAACGAACGACGTTACAGAAACACCCACCACTCACAGACCGAGTAGCGTGTGAACTAGCAGGATCTGAAGGAGGACGTTATGGACAGCAGAAGCATGGATTATACGACGTGGGAAGAAATCAACAGGTGGGCGGCCGACCCAGAGCGAGTGCAGGAGCCCGCCTGGGATTCGCTTCAGCAGTAGCAGTGGGAGAGACTGCACCATTTGGAGATTTGGACATGGGAGGAGGAATTAGACGGAAAAGGACCCTGGGCGCAGCCGGGAGAATATCGCCGTCCCAAGGAGGAAATAGAAGCAGCTAAAGTGGAGAGGCGCAGGTATGAGGAGGCAGCACGGCGACGCGGTTGGAAACCGGGAAGTCACCCCAAAAAATGTATTGGGGGGGGCTAGAGGGGAGAATAGTTATGCCAGGTAGGAGACCTGCGCATACTCCCTGTGCTCACCGTTGGGCTAGAGAGACCGGGCAGGCACCGTGTTATGCTATGGAGCGCACGGTGTTTCCAGTGCGGGTGCAGAGCCAGCTGCGACACATACCAGCCCTTCCTATTGGCCGGGCTAGAGTGGGCATCGAGCCAGGTAAGCTTGGGCAGGCTCGGTGCTCAAGAGCTCCAGTGCGCCTGCACGGTCCGGTCTATCCAGAGCCACCTCTACACACCAGTCCTCCGGTAGCAGCTCCCCGCACCAGGCTTCCTGTGCGTGTCCTCGCGTCAGTACCACCAGTTCCAGCACCACGCACCAGGCCTCCAGTGTGCCTCGCCTGTTTAGCACAGCCAGAGCCTTTCTCCTCTCCTGCGCTGCCGGAGTCTCCAGTCTGCCCAGTGCTCCCAGTCTGCCCAGTGCTCCCAGTCTGCCCAGTGCTCCCAGTCTGCCCAGCGCCGCCAGTCGGCCCAGCGTCGCCAGTCTGCCAGGATCCGCCAGAAGTGCCAGTCTGCCAAGATCTTCTAGATCGGCCAGACCACCTGAATCTTCCAGTTCCATCAGCCAGCCAGGGTTTACCAGAGCCTACTACCTGCCTGAGCTTCCTCTCAGTACCGGGCTTCCCCTCAGTACCGGGCTGTTTCGGTCCCGGGCTGCCCCTCTGTCCCGAGCTGCCCCTCTGTCCCGAGCTGCCCCTCTGTCCCGAGCTGCCCCTCTGTCCCGAGCTGCCCCTCTGTCCCGAGCTGCCCCCTCGGTCCCGAGCTGCCCCCTCGGTCCCGAGCTGCCCCCTCGGTCCCGAGCTGCCCCTCAGTATTGTGGGGATCAGGGTGAGGATTATTAGGCTATGGTCGGCGGAGAAGGTGGATTATCCCAGGACGCGAAGGGGAGGAACTAGGACATTTATGGAGTGGGGTCCACGTCCCAAGCCAGAACCGCCACCATGGACAGACGCCCACCCAGACCCTCCCTATGCTCTTGAGGTGCGTCCCGGAGTCCGCACCTTAGGGGGGGGGGGTTCTGTCACGCCTTGGTCATTATATTTTGTGTTTTTGGTATATGTTTGGGTAAGCCAGGGTGTGACATGGGTTTATATGTTGTGTTTCATATTGGGGTTTGTTGTAATTGGGATTGTGTATGATTAGGGGTGTGTCTAGTTAGGCTTGGCTGCCTGAGGCGATTCTCAATTGGAGTCAGCTGCTTATCGTTGTCTCTGATTGGGAACCGTATTTAGGTAGCCTGAGTTCGCGTTGTATTTTGTTGGGTGTTTGTTCCTGTCTTAGTGTTGTAGTCACCAGATAGGCTGTAATAGGTTTTCGTTTCGTTTGTTGTTTTCATATACAGTTATTTCATGTACCGCGATTATTTTTCATTAAAGTCATGAGTAACCTACACACTGCATTTCGGTCTGACTCTCTTCATACAACAAACGAACGACGTTACACTAGTCTGTATTAAAGGTATTTATGCAATTTATATCTGACAATTTTATAAATGGTATAATTGTGTGATATGATAGCATTTTGCACACCCGCTACCCCCATTGCCCCAAGATGAATGGCTTTGACCACTAAAGTTTTGCTTCAATACACGCTCCACTGCTTTAAATGGTGTAACATTAACTAGAAATCACAAGTGTCTCTCCAGATGACGAAAAGGCACCCGTGAAAGAAAATTCTAAATTTGCAGAGTGCATGATCATGGGCAAAGTCATTGTAGCATAACATTTCACTTCCAATGTGAGAACCATGAGCACGGGCTTACTTGACTTTGCTGTACTGCAGCCGATCTAGGGATAGTTCGGAATTTACTGGTGTGGGAGGGGCTGGGGGAGGGTTGTCAAAAAAAAAATGTGCGTTGAGGTTGTGTATTTATTTATTGGGCACAGGGGAAGGTAAATGCATTTTGTCCTTAATTTACATTCTCCATTTTGACAGTTTTACTGTATAATGTCTTCCATATAGCAATATATCCTCATCTGTTTGCATGACCCTCCTATCAAGGTGTTTTGATATTTCCCCTATGCACAGCTTTCTATACCACAGGTCAATATAATCTACCAGTTAACTGTCTATCCTGCCCTCTATCCATAGTGACAATAGTGGTAGTTGGATCGTTTTCCAGATCTGAAATAGGTTTACTAGCAATCATACCGCACATAAAATAATTGAAATCTGCACCCATTTTCTATACAAATCCAGAAGATAGAGGAACAGCTGATAGGCAGCAAAGAAGCCAGGTGTGTCATTGCGCGAAGCACTGCCTCAAGTCAACTCCTTTGTCAGCGAGTCTTTCGTCCATGATTGGTTGGGGAACACAGTTTGTGTGCTGTTGGCTCCATGGCTCTGTGGGGAAACTCGTGAAGGCTCTCATGTCTCTTCCGTGGGGAAATTCATTTAAACCTGTCTGAAGGCTCTCATATATTGGTTCATTTATGCCCTAAAATGTATTTGTTCATATGGGCAGAATATTGTATGTACATTTGTTCATATGGACAGAATGTTGCGTAAAATAAAATTGTAAAAATGTGCTGCATCTGCCTTCCTTTTAGACAATATAAATAAAACAAAAATAAAACAAATAACTTGAAAAACGCCATCTATAAACCTACTAATCCCTTCACTAATAAATTAAAACCATGCACATATACTGAACAAAAATATAAACTCAACATTCAACGATTTCAAAGATTTCATAGAAGGAAATTAATTAGTTCCTAATCTATGGATTTCTGATGACTGGGAATGCATATATGCATCTGATGGTCACAGATACATTAAACAAAATAGGGGCGTGGATCCGAAAACCAGTCAGTATTTGATATGACCACCATTTGCCTCATGCAGCGCAACACATCTCCTTCGCATAGAGTTGATCAGGCTTTTGATTGTGGCCTATGGAATGTTGTCCCACTCCTCTTCACTGGCTGTGTGAAGTTGATGGATATTGGCGGGATCTGGAACATGCTGTCGTACACGTCGATTCAGAGCATTCCAAACATGCTCAATGGGTGACATGTCTGAGTATGCAGGCCATGGAAGAACTGGAACATGTTCAGCTTCCAGGAATCGTGTACAGATCCTTGTGACATGGGACTGTGTATTATCATGCTGGAACATGAGGTGATGGCGGAGGATGAATGGCACGACAATGGCCTTCAAGGAACAAAATTCATGAAATATGCCAACAATAATAATTTATTGGCAATATCAGAGACTCACTGGACTCTTCTTTTGAGGATGCTGAGATCTCTATACATGGATACAATATGATCAGGAGAGACAAAAATAGATATGAGGGTGGAGTTGCAGTTTCCATCCAGAATCATATTCCAGCAAAACAACGTAAGGATTTAATGTTGAATGGATAAGAGGTGCTATGGGTACAGGTGCATTGACCACATTTGAAACCTGTACTAGTTGGATGCTGCTATAGACCACCTAGTGCTGATGTGAAATATCTTGATGTGAAATGTTGAGTAAGGTATGAAAATAGGGAAATATATTTTTTGGGGGGTAAGAATATAGATTTTTTAATCACCAACTGTCCAATGAGAAACGTATTTATGTTGTCAATGTGTGTAACCTGACCTAAGTTATGACATTACCATCCTGTTGAGGCGATGGGTTCCTCCCAGGGAACCCCACTCCACCGTTCAGCTGAAAAGGTGGCGCAGGGAATGCAAAAATATTCTTTTGAAATATTTAACCTCCACACATTAACAAGTCCAATACCTCAAATGAAAGATAAACACCTTGTTCATCTACCCAGCGTGTCAGATTTTAAAAATGTTTTACGGCAAAAACACTACATATATTTATGTTAGACCACCACCAAACCAAAGAAAAAAAGTAGCCATTTTTTCCAGCAAAAGAAAAAATGACTAAATCAAAACTAACCTCTTGAAAATCTTCATCTGATGACAGTCATATGACATCTTACACAGTACTCCAGAATATCCAGAGGAATTATAAAAAGCTACACCAGATAACAGAAATACTCATCATAAACTTTGACTAAAGATACATGTTCTACATATAATTAAAGATACACTGGTTCTTAATGCAACCGCTGTCACATTTTTTTTAACGTTACGGAAAAAGCCTAACATTGCAATAATCTGAGACGGCGCTCAGACGTAACAATATTTCTCCGCCATGTTGGAGTCAACAGAAATACAAAATTACAACATAAATATTCCCTTACCTTTGATGATCTTTCATCAGAATGTAGTGCAAGGAGTCCTTGTACAACAATACATCGTTTTGTTCCATAATGCTCAATTCTAGTGTCCAAGTAGCAGCATTTGCTATCACTTTCAGCTCACATGCCCCAAAAATGACTTCTGGTCCAGGATAACTTTGCATGAAAACTTCCAAAAGACATATTACAGGTTGAAGAAACTGGTCAAACTAAATGCAGAATTAATCTTCAGGATGTTATAATCATATATATCCAATAACATTCCAACCTGATCCTTCGTTTTCATCTGGGGCTGATTGGAACAGCCGTAGCACTCAAAGAGAAATGCGTCACAACAAAATGGCATTCTCTTGCGACACCAACTACATTCCTTCCCATTAGGTCAAAGTTCACAGCAAATGATCCATTACACTTTCTACTGAATGAGGACATCTAGTGGAAGACGTAGGAAGTGTTTCCAGATCCATAACTTGTTGGGAAGGGAGGGGGCAATGACATCAAAGTTGCCCCAACTTTCAGGATTTCAAAACTTGTTTGGAAGATTGCCTGCCCTGTGAGTTCTGTTATACTCACAGACATAATTCAAACGGTTTTAGAAACTTCAGAGTGTTTTCTATCCAATATTAATAATAATATGTGTATATTAGCAATTTAGGACAGATTTTGATGCAGTTCACTATGGGCACGCAATTCATCCAAAGTGGAAATACTGCCCCCTATCTCTAATATATATTATGACATTACCAACCAGTAGTTCCAACTAATAGTTCCAGTATCACATCATCAACTTGTGTCGATCACATTTTTACTAACATGGCTGAACATTGTTCTAAATCTATTTCAGTGGCACTAGGTTACAGTGATCATAACTTGGTTGCACTCACTAGGAAAACTAAAATCCCAAAGGCTGGCCCTAAGGTAATCTACCGCAGGTCGTAGAGAGGGTCCAATCAGGACTCACTCACTAGGAAAACTAAAATCCCAAAGGCTGGCCCTAAGGTAATCTACCGCAGGTCGTAGAGAGGGTTCAATCAGGACTCACTCACTAGGAAAACTAAAATACCAAAGGCTGGCCCAAAGGTAATCTACCGCAGGTCCTAGAGAGGGTTCAATCAGGACTCATTTGTGGATAAGATTATGATGGTTAGAAGTGTGTAGGGAGGATGATCCTGAAATGTGTGGTGGTTCGTTTCTTTACTAACAAATGAGGAGTGACAATCTTTTCACACAAGTCAGAGTTATAATTAAACTAAATCTTTAATAGTGAGAGCTTTGCAATAGCGATGGCGGGTCGACAAATCACCATCTCTGATGATCCGTTGAGAGCGCCGAGACAAACGTATAAAAGGCCAAGATACACCCCTTTCAACCTACATGACGAACAACAGATGCATAGAATGGGTCGCAAGGTTAAGATTTGTATGAAAGATACCTATAATACATAGCAGACAGTATCTGCTGTATCAACAGTTTTCATTGTATAGAGACCAGTGTCTGTCCCTCTGACTCCAAACTGGAACCATCTCTTCCTGGTATGGTATAGAACAGAAGCTTTAACTCATGCTCTGGAATGCTCTTTAGGTTTTATCACCCAAAAGACATCTCCTGTCAGTGTTATCTCCCAGAGGCCCATCCTCGGTAGAACACACAGACAATAGTTAAGAATACTCTATTCTGTTGAATAAAACAACCATTTGATGCAATAAAAGCATTATAACATAATCTTGCAATTTTGCCACCATAAATGGCACTAAATTTGTTAATGAAATTATTTATGAGTACAGCAGATAAGCACGCCCCTTTAAGAAAATACACTGTGAGGTCAAACGGTGCCCCATGGATTGAACCAGAAGCGGCGCTCCTAGTGGCCGAGGACCTTAATGCAAGCAAACTTAAATACACCACCTCAGTCATCGGCTTCATCAATAAGTGCATTGATGATGTCGTCCCCACAGTGACTGTACATACATATCCCAAGCAGAAGCCATGGATTACAGGCAACATCCGCATTGAGCTAAAGGCTGGAGCTGCCGCTTTCAAGGAGTGGTAGACTAATCCGGACGCTTATATGAAATCCCGCTGTGCACTCAGACGGACCATCAAACAAGCAAAGCGTCAATACAGGATTCAGATTTAATCATACTACACCGGCTCTGACGCTCGTCGGAGAAAGTTTACCAGAACGGGTACTCAAAGCATGCACGGACCAGCTGTCAAGTGTCTTCAGGGACATTTTCAACCTCTCCCTGACCGAGTCTGTAATACCTACATGTTTCAAGCAGACAACCATACCAGACCTGCCTAAATGATTACCGCCCCGTGGCACTCATATCGGTAGCCATTAAGTGCTTTGAAAGGCTGGTTATGGTTCACAATAACAGCATCCTCCCGGACACCCTAGACCCACTCCAATTTGCATACCGCCCCAACAGATCCACAGATGATGCAATCTCAATCGCACTCCACACTGCCCTTTCTCACCTGGACAAAAGGAACACCTATGTGAGAGTGCTGTTCATTGACTACAGCTCAGCGTTCAACACCATAGTGCCCACGAAGCTCATCACCAAGCTAAGGACTCTGGGACTGAACACCTCCCTCTGCAACTGTATCCTTGACTTCCTGATGGGCCGCCCCCAGGTAGTAAGAGTAGGCAACAACACGTCTGCCATGTTGATCCTTAACACGGGGGCACCCCAGGCATGTGTACTTAGACCACTCCTGTATTCCCTGTTCACCCACGACTGCGTGGCCAAACACGACTCCAACACCATCATTAAGTTTGCTGACGACACAACAATGATCTGATCACTGACAATGATGAGACAGCCTATAGGGAGGACGTCAGAGACCTGACTGTGTGGTGCAAGGAAAACAACCTCTCCCTCAATGTGATCAAGACAAAGGAGATGATTGTGGACTACACTAAAAGGAGGACCGAGCACGCCTCCATTCTCATCGACGGGGCTGTAGTGGAGCAGGTTGAGTGTGGCAAGTTTCTTGGTGTCCACATCACTAACAAACTATCATGGACCATGCACACCAAGACAGTCGTGAAGAGGGCACGACAAAACCTATTCAGCCTCTATCGAATCTTCCATACCTTTCAAAAATGTTAGAAAAAGCTGTTCCACAGCAACTCACTGCCTTCCTGAAGACAAACAATGTATACGAAATGCTTCAGTCTGGTTTAGACCCCATCATTGCACTGAGACTGCACTTGTGAAGGTGTTAAATTACCTTTTAATGGCGTCAGACCGAGGCTCTGCATCTGTCCTCGTGCTCCTAGACCATAGTGCTGCTTTTGATACCATAGATCACCACATTCTTTTGGAGAAATTGGAAACCCAAATTGGTCTACACAGACAAGTTCTGGCCTGGTTTAGATCTTATCTGTAGGAAAGATATCAATTTGTCTCTGTGAATGGTTTGTCCTCTGACAAATCAACTGTACATTTTAGTGTTCCTCAAGGTTCCGTTTTAGGACCACTATTGTTTTCACTATATATTTTACCTCTAGGGGATATCATTCAAAACATAATGTTACCTTTCGCTGCTATGCGGATGACACACAGCTGTACATTTCAATGAAACTTGGTGAAGCCTCAAAATTGCCCTCGCTAGAAGCCTGTGTTTCAGACATAAGGAAGTGGATGGCTGCAAACGTTCTACTTTTAAACTCGGACAAAACAGAGATGCTTGTTCTAGGTCCCTAGAAACAAAGATATCTTCTGTTGAATCTGACAAATAATCTGGATGGTTGTACAGTCGTCTCAAATAAAACTGTGAAGGACCTCGGCGTTACTCTGGACCCTGATCTCTCTTTTGAAGAACATATCAAGACCATTTCGAGGACAGATTTTTTCCATCTACGTAATATTGCAAAAATCAGAAACTTTCTGTCCAAAAATAATGCAGAAAAATTCATCCATGCTTTTGTTACTTCTAGGTTAGACTACTGCAATACTCTACTTTCCGGCTTCCCGGAAAAAGCACAAAGTAAACATCAGTTCGTGACATACGGCTGCTAGAATCCTGACTAGAAACAAAAAATGGATCATATTACTCCAGTGCTAGCCTCCCGACACTGGCTTCCTGTTAAGGCAGGACTGATTTCAAGGTTTTATTGCTAACCTTCAAAGCATTACATGGGCTTGCTCCTACCTATCTTTCCGATTTGGTCCTGCCGTACATACCTAAACGTACGCTACGGTCACAAGACGCAGGCCTCCTAATTGTCTCTAGAATTTCTAAGCAAACAGCTGGAGGCAGGGCTTTCTCCTATAGAGCTCAATTTTTATGGAATGGTCTGCCTACCAATGTGAAAGACACAGACTGGGTCTCAACCTTTAAGTCTTTACTGAAGACTCATCTCTTCAGTAGGTCATATGATTGAGTGTAGTCTTGCCCAGGAGTTTGAAGGTGAACGGAAAGGCTCTGGAGCAACGAACCATCCTTGCTGTCTCTGCCTGGCCGGTTCCCCTCTCTCCACTGGCATTCTCTGCCTCTAACCCTATTACAGGGGCTGAGTCACTGGCTTACTGGTGCTATTCCATGCCGTCCTAGAAGGGGTGCGTCATTTGAGTGGGTTGAGTCACTGACGTGACCTTCCTGTCTGGGTTAGCTCCCCCTTGGGTTGTACCGTGGCGGAGATCTTTGTGGGCTATACTCAGCCTTGTCTCAGGGTGGTAAGTTGGTGGTTGAAGATATGCCTCTCGTGGTGTGGGGGCTGTGCTTTGGCAAAGTTGGCTGGGGTTATATCCTGCCTGTTTGGCCCTGTCCGGGGGTGTCTCCTGACCCCTCCTGTCTCAGCCTCCAGTATTTATGCTGCAGTAGTTTATGTGTCGGGGGGCTAGGGCCAGTCTGTTATATCTGGAGTACTTCTCCTGTCTTATCCGGTGACCTGTGTGAATTTAAGTATGCTCTCTCTAATTCTCTCTTTCTCTCTTTCTTTCTCTCAGAGGACCTGAGCCCTAGGACCATGACTCAGGACTACCTGGCGTGATGACTCCTTGCTGTCCCCAGTCCACCTGGCCATGCTGCTGCTCCAGTTTCAACTGTTCTGCCTGCGGCTATGGAACCCTGACCTGTTCACTGGACGTGCTACCTGTCCCAGACCTGCTGTTTTCAACTCTCTAGAGACAGCAGCGGTAGAGATACTCTTAATGATCGGCTATGAAAAGCCATCTGACATTTACTCCTGAGGTGATGACTTGTTGCACCCTCGACAACTACTGTGAATATTATTATTTGACCATGCTGGTCATTTTGAACATTTGAACATCTTGGCCATGTTCTGTTATAATCTCCACCCGGCACAGCCAGAAGAGAACTGGCCACCCCTCATAGCCTGGTTCCTCTCTAGGTTTCTTCCTAGGTTTTGGACTTTCTAGGGAGTTTTTCCTAGCCACCGTGCTTCTACACCTGCATTGCTTGCTGTTTGGGGTTTTAGGCTGGGTTTCAGTACAGCACTTTGAGATATCAGCTGATGTAAGAAGGGCTATATAAATACATTTGATTTGATTTGATATAGCAGGCGGTGTCAGAAGAAAGCCCGAAAAAATTGTCAAAGACTCCAGCCACCCTAGTCATAGGCTGTTCTCTCTGCTACCGCACGGCAAGTGGTACTGGAACTCTGTACCGGTACCCCTTGTATATAGCCCCGCTATTGTTATTTACTGCTGCTCTTTAAACATTTGTTGTTCTTATCTCTTACTTGTTTTACTGCATTGTTGGTTAAGGGCTTGTAAGTAAGTGTTTCACTGAAAGGTGTACACCTGCTGTATTCCGGGCATGTGACAAATACAATTTGATTGGATTTGATTTGATTTAAGACAGGTGTCCCTCATTCAGGGCAGCGCTTTCTCTCCTTCGTGTTTCAAATCACACATAGGACTATTGTTAAATTATAAACCTTTTCCTAATCATTTGTGCTTACATTTCAATTTTACTAAATGTCTTCAGTCTTTATAGTGAGGGTGATCAGATCTCACCAGCTTATTATTTCCCCTTTTTTCCCTGTACCTCAGAAACCATTTAAAAATATTTCAAACATTTCCCTCATTGTGTGTCCAGTTTATAACCAAATTAAAAAAAGACCCCACCTAATAAATCAAACATTGTATTAACACCACTTAATAACACATTTTTATAACAGGTGAGTTGTGTGTGCGTGCTGGTGTTCATGGTCAAATGTAGGGCAAAAACAAAGAAAGGGCCAGGCCTTACTTATCTGGGAGCTCCCTTTACAGGCAAGTCCAGATACCTTTATACTTTAAAACTGCAGAATTTCACTAACTGCTCTCCCAAGGCAACAGCCTCGGGAACATTTCAAAGAGAGAGATAGGTACACCCCATCCTCTCCTAAAAGAGAAAATAAACATTTTGTTAGTTTTCCCATTGCTAAATCTTAAACCAATTAATTTTCTACTTTGTACATATCTGTTTCCTTTAGCTCCGAAGCCCTCTCAATCACCATCACCCAATACATTTCTTTTCCACTCTAACACTTGTTTCTCTCTAGAATCTCTACTATACTCTACCTCGGTCTTTCCGAACAAAAAGTTTAAATTATAGACAAACATGATCACTTCTGTTCACAGGGAGACCACTGTCCTCCCTCCACTCATTCATCGTTTGTGTTTTAATCCATCCCAATGTTTATGTAGTCTTTATGTTGGCTGAACTACACTTAGACATGGCAGATATCTTGCCACCCATTCTAATGATTCACTCCCATAAATGACTGGTCTCTCTGTTCCCCAAATATTTTACATAACCACTGCACTTCAATGCCCTTCATATTTATGAACAAAAATATGAAAGGTCATTTTAGGTTTGGCAACTCCAATACCGGCACCTGACACAATTGCTTTTTCAAAACTCTGCAAACAGTTACTCAAATATGAACTCCAGTCTAATTTCTTGTGACCCTTCCTCCCGTTTGTCAATTCCATAAATCTATTTCAGAATAAGATGGAATAAAGTGTCTCACAAGATTAAATACTCCCTAAAGATTTCTGAGACTCCGAAGGAGTAGTCATTTCTATTTGTTACCGTTTAGAATCAATTCCCCTGGCATTTCGCATAGATTCTTTCGACCACAAAAATAATTACACACCAGTCGCCATGTAACATTATCCAGGTATCCTATGGTCAGAGACATGGGTAGTAACTGTACAGCTTTCGATTTACCCTACCAAATGTAATCATTTTTCCTGTCGCAAATGTAACCAATTTCAACCGCCCTTGCCCCGCTTAACTAGCTCTCAAAATGACCAACAGCCCCTCACACTACACTTCAGTATTTTTCTTATACCCCTGCAATATCCTTTTTCATAACAGGTTTTAACTTCTTATGGCTGGGGGGCAGTATTGAGTAGCTTGGATGAATAAGTTGCCCAAAGTAAACGAGACTGCTCCTCAGTCTCAGTTGCTAATATATGCATATTATTATTAGTATTGGATAGGAAACACTCTAATTTTTCTAAAACTGTTTGAATGATGTCTGTGAGTCAGCTCCAGTTTCAACTGTTCTGCCTTACTATTATTCGACCATGCTGGTCATTTATGATCATTTGAACATCTTGGCCATGTTCTGTTCTAATCTCCACCCGGCACAGCCAGAAGAGGACTGGCCACCCCACATATGCTCTCTCTAATTCTCTCTTTCTTTCTCTCTCTCGGAGGACCTGAGCCCTAGGACCGTGGACCCCTGGACTACCTGACACGATGACTCCTTGCTGTCCCCAGTCCACCTGACTGTGCTGCTGCTCCAGTTTCAACTGTTCTGCCTTATTATTATTCGACCATGCTGGTCATTTATGAACATTTGAACATCATGGCCATGTTCTGTTATAATCTCCACCCGGCACAGCCAGAAGAGGACTGGCCACCCCACATGGCCTGGTTCCTCTCCAGGTTTCATCCTAGGTTTTGGCCTTTCTAGGGAGTTTTTCCTAGCCACCGTGCTTCTACACCTGCATTGCTTGCTGTTTGGGGTTTTAGGCTGGGTTTCTGTAAAGCACTTTGAGATATCAGCTGATGTATGAAGGGCTATATAAATACATTTGATTCAACCTTGAGGTTGATTTGATTTTTGATTTGATATGGCAAGCAAAATCCTGAGGAGAAATAAAAAAAAGGAAGTGAGAAATCTGAGCTTCGTATGTATTCACCACAGTTCCCAATGAAATCCCCTTGAGATATTAATGTTGCACATCCTAGGAGTTCCACTAGATGTCAACATATATAGAAATTGACTGTTATGGGACTGAATGAGAGCAGAATCTATCAGGTGACTGGCAGTCAGCCATTTTCTGATCACGCTCATTCCTCATGGTATCCACTTGCGTTCCATTGCTCATCAAGGTCGAGCAATCCCGTATCCGGGAGCATAATCATAGCCTCAAGCTCATTAGCATAACTCAACGTTAACTATTCATGAAAATCGCAAATGAAATGAAATAAATATATACTCACAAGCTTAGCCTTTTGTTAACAACACTGTCATCTCAGATTTTCAAAATATGCTTTTCAACCATAGCTACACAAGCATTTGTGTAAGAGTATTGATAGCTAGCATAGCATTAAGCCTAGCATTCAGCAGGCAACATTTTCACAAAAACAAGAAAAGCATTCAAATAAAATCATTTACCTTTGAAGAACTTCGGATGTTTTCAATGAGGAGACTCTCAGTTAGATAGCAAATATTCCGTTTTTCCAAAAAGATTATTTGTGTAGGAGAAATTACTTCGTTTTGTTTATCACGGTTGGCTAAGAAAAAAACCCGAAAATTCAGTCATTACAATGCCAAACTTTATTCCAAATTAACTCCATAATATTGACAGAAACATGGCAAACGTTGTTTATAATCAATCCTCAAGGTGTTTTTCACATATCTATTCGATGATAAGTCATTCGTGGCAGTTGGGTTTCTCCTCTGAAGCAAATGGAAAAATGCACGCAGCTGGAGATTACGCAATAATTGCACCAGAGGACACCAAGCGAGCAGCTGGTAAATGTAGTCTCTTATGGTCAATCTTCCAATTATATGCCTACAAATACGTCACAATGCTGTAGACACCTTGGGGAAACGACAGAAAGTGTAGGCTCATTCCTTCCGCATTCACAGCCATATAAGGAGTCATTGGAACACAGTGCCTTCAAAATCTGGGGCATTTCCTGTTTGAAATTTCATCTTGGTTTCGCCTGTAGCATCAGTTCTGTGGCACTCACAGATAATATCTTTGCAGTTTTGGAAACGTCAGAGTGTTTTCTTTCCAAAGCTGTCAATGGTATGCATAGTCGAGCATCTTTTTGTGACAAAATATCTTGTTTAAAACGGGAATGTTTTTTATCCAAAAATTAAAAGAGCGCCCCCTATATCGAAGAAGTTAAAAACATCCTAATGATTGATTCTGTACTTAGTTTGAAATGTTTCTTCTACCTGTAATATAACTTTTTGAAGTTTTTGTCTGGCATAACGCTGACCAGAAGGAGCGTTTGGATATGTATACCAAATGTACTAACAAGCGGAGGTATTTGGACATAAATAACGGACATTATCAAACAAAATAAACATTTATTGTGGACCTAGGATTCCTGGAGTGCTTTCTGATGAAGATCATCAAAGGTAAGGGAATATTTATCATGTAATTTCTTGTTTATGTTGATGCCAACATGGCGTAAGTTGTGACTATTTCTTCTGAGCGCCGTCTCAGATTATTGCATGGTTTGCTTATTCCGTACCTTAAAAAAAAATCAGACACAGCGGTTGCATTAAGGAGAGGTATATCTATAATTCCATGTGTATAACTTGTATTATCATCTACATTTATGATGAGTATTTCTGTTGAATAATGTGGCTATGCAAAATCACTGGATGTTTTTGGAACTAGTGAATCAAAAACTCATATTTTGATAAATATGAACTTTATCAAACAAAACATACATTTATTGTGTAACATGAAGTCCTATGAGTGTCATCTGATGAAGATCATCAAAGGATAGTCATTAATTGTAACTCTATTTGTGCTTTTTGTGACTGCTGTGACTGCTATCTTTGGCTGGAAAAAATGGCTGCGTTTATTGTCGTTTGGTGGTGACCTAAAATAATCGTTTGTGGTGCTTTTGTTGTAAAGCATATTTGAAATCGGACACTGTGGTGGGATTGACAACAAGATAACCATTAAAATGGTATAAAATACATGTATGCTTGAGGGATTTTAATTATGAGATTTTAGATATTTTGAATTTGGCGCCCTGCACTTTCACTGGCTGTTGTCATATCGATCCCGTTATCGGAATTGCAGCCATAAGAAGTTTTAAACCTGCCATCAAAACATACACACATTTTATCAATTTATCCAAGCTGTGTTCGAATACCCATACTAACATACTGTATACTACATACTTAATGAGTATATACTATTTGTTCATTTTAGTATACTGTAAACAAACGGTAACCTTTCAGTTGAGCGTACTAGTGCTTCGCCTGTCTACCGGAAGTTTACATATTGTTGCTATGGGTTGATACGTGCGTTCTGACCTCATAACGGCAGTCAAGCACCCAAGCTAATTGCCAAAAGTTGGCTACATAAACACCTCACTCTGAACATTTTACTCATCCTAGCAGAGCTGGTTAGTTTTTTAATGTTATCAAAACCGTTGGTGACTGCAACTATGCTGCTGGCAACGATTTGATTCAGTTTTTTTCCCAACGTTTACTGACAGCAGCCATTTTCAACGGATGTTGAGCATTCGTCAATTCACAGTTCTTCTGTGCTCTGGCACATTCAGACTAGAGTGCTCTGAAATCGGAGCAGACAGCCAAAGCAAATTTACTAACCACCCAAACTAACAATGTCCATTGAGAATGCACAACGACTATTCCATTTAGCTAAGCTAAGAATGACATGAATAATCAAGTCAATTAAATTGGATTGAATTTGTTTGTTTGGGGCAAAAGACATGTACAACAATATGCACAATGTGGACCCAGAGGATATCACTTGAAAGTATTAATTAAAATGCTTATTTCCAAAGTGGTCCTCGATGGTAAAAACAATAACACATAATGATTCAAAAACAAGACAAAATGACAAACAACCATAAATTCATTCATTTCAATTGACATCCTAAAAAGTGTCACTATTCACTGCACTTCTCCCTAACCTTAAAAATCAACCATATTCATTTCACATTAAAACAATCTATTAATTGCACATCATACTGTCATGCAGGTGAATGAGGACCCAAAAGCGACTTGGCGAAAACAGAGTTTTTAATCCAGTAAGAAACTTTACAAAACAAAAAGCATAATACTACTCGTTAAGACGAGAACAGACTGGAGACTTGATCGAGAACTGCAGGTTGCCTCGGGAAGGCACTTGAACCTAGCAGACTCAGACACCTGCTCACCACGCAGCATCTGAGGGAAACACGACACGACAGGGCAAAACATAGACACAGCACGGTGAATTATAGATGAGGATCCGACAGGGCAGGAACGGAAAACAAGGAGAGAAATAGGGACTCTAATCAGGGAAAAGGATCGGGAACAGGTGTGGGAAGACTAAATGATGATTAGGGGAATAGGAACAGCTGGGAGCAGGAACGGAACGATAGAGAGAAGAGAGAGCGAGAGAGTGAGAGAGGGAGGGGGAGAGAGAGGGATAGAAAGAGGGAAAGAACCTAATAAGACCAGCAGAGGGAAACGAATAGAAGGGGAAGCACAGGGACAAGACATGATAATAAATGACAAAACATGACAGTACCCCCCCACTCACCGAGCGCCTCCTGGCGCACTCGAGGAGGAATCCTGGCGGCAACGGAGGAAATCATCAATGAGTGAACGGTCCAGCACGTCCCGAGACGGAACCCAACTCCTCTCCTCAGGACCGTAACCCTCCCAATCCACTAAGTATTGGTGACCCCGTCCCCGAGAACGCATGTCCATGATCTTATGTACCTTGTAAATAGGTGCGCTCGACAAGGACGGGAGGGGGAGGGAAGACGAACGGGGTGCGAAGAAAGGGCTTGACACAGGAGACATGGAAGACAGGATGGACGCGACGAAGATGTCGCGGAAGAAGCAGTCGCACAGCGACAGGATTGACGACCTGGGAGACACGGAACGGACCAATGAACCGCGGAGTCAACTTACGAGAAGCTGTCGTAAGAGGAAGGTTGCGAGTGGAAAGCCACACTCTCTGGCCGCAACAATACCTTGGACTCTTAATCCTGCGTTTATTGGCGGCTCACAGTCTGTGCCCTGTAGCGGCAAAGTGCAGACCTCACCCTCCTCCAGGTGCGCTCACAACGTTGGACAAACGCTTGAGCGGAGGGAACGCTGGACTCGGCAAGCTGGGAAGAGAACAGAGGAGGCTGGTAACCCAGACTACTCTGAAACGGAGATAACCCGGTAGCAGACGAAGGAAGCGAGTTGTGAGCGTATTCTGCCCAGGGGAGCTGTTCTGCCCAAGACGCAGGGTTTCTGAAAGAAAGGCTGCGTAGTATGCGACCAATCGTCTGATTGGCCCTCTCTGCTTGACCGTTAGACTGGGGATGAAACCCGGAAGAGAGACTGACGGACGCACCAATCAAACGACAGAACTCCCTCCAAAACTGTGACGTGAATTGCGGGCCTCTGTCTGAAACGGCGTCTAACGGGAGGCCATGAATTCTGAACACATTCTCGATAATGATTTGTGCCGTCTCCTTAGCGGAAGGAAGTTTAGCGAGGGGAATGAAATGTGCCGCCTTAGAGAACCTATCGACAACCGTAAGAATCACAGTCTTCCCCCGCAGACAAAGGCAGACCGGTAATGAAGTCTAGGGCGATGTGAGACCATGGTCGAGAAGGAATGGGAGCGGTCTGAGACGACCGGCAGGAGGAGAGTTACCCGACTTAGTCTGCGCGCAGTCCGAACAAGCAGCCACGAAACGGCGCGTGTCACGCTCCTGAGTCGGCCACCAAAAGCGCTGGCGAATAGACGCAAGAGTGCCTCGAACACCGGGATGACCAGCTAACTTGGCAGAGTGAGCCCACTGAAGAACAGCCAGACGAGTGGAAACAGGAACGAAAAGGAGGTTACTAGGACAAGCGCGCGGCGACGCAGTGTGCGTGAGTGCTTGCTTAACCTGTCTTTCAATTCCCAGACTGTCAACCCGACAACACGCCCATAAGGAAGAATCCCCTCGGGATCAGTAGAAGCCACAGAAGAACTAAACAGACGGGATAAGGCATCAGGCTTGGTGTTCTTGCTACCCGGACGGTAAGAAATCACAAACTCGAAACGAGCGAAAAACAACGCCCAACGAGCTTGACGGGCATTAAGTCGTTTGGCAGAACGGATGTACTCAAGGTTCTTATGGTCTGTCCAAACGACAAAAGGAACGGTCGCCCTCCAACCACTGTCGCCATTCGCCTAGGGCTAAGCGGATGGCGAGCAGTTCACGGTTACCCACATCATAGTTGCGCTCAGATGGCGACAGGCGATGAGAAAAATAAGCGCAAGGATGAACCTTATCGTCAGACTGGAAGCGCTGGGATAGAATGGCTCCCACGCCTACCTCTGAAGCGCCAACCTCGACAATGAATTGTCTAGTGACGTCAGGAGTAACGAGGATAGGAGCGGACGTAAACGTTCTTTTAGAAGATCAAAAGCTCCCTGGGCGGAACCGACCACTTAAAACACGTCTTGACAGAAGTAAGAGCTGTGAGAGGGGCAGCAACTTGACCGAAATTACGAATGAAACGCCGATAGAAATTAGCGAAACCTAAAAAGCGCTGCAACTCGACACGTGACCTTGGAACGGGCCAATCACTGACAGCTTGGACCTTAGCGGAATCCATCTGAATGCCTTCAGCGGAAATAACGGAACCGAGAAAAGTAACGGAGGAGACATGAAAAGAGCACTTCTCAGCCTTTACGTAGAGACAATTCTCTAAAAGGCGCTGTAGAACACGTCGAACGTGCTGAACATGAATCTCGAGTGACGGTGAAAAAATCAGGATATCGTCAAGATAGACAAAAACAAAGATGTTCAGCATGTCTCTCAGAACATCATTAACTAATGCCTGAAAAACAGCTGGCGCATTGGCGAGACCAAACGGCAGAACCCGGTACTCAAAATGCCCTAACGGAGTGTTAAACGCCGTTTTCCACTCGTCCCCCTCTCTGATGCGCACGAGATGGTAAGCGTTACGAAGGTCCAACTTAGTAAAGCACCTGGCTCCCTGCAGAATCTCGAAGGCTGATGACATAAGGGGAAGCGGATAACGATTCTTAACCGTTATGTCATTCAGCCCTCGATAATCCACGCAGGGGCGCAGAGTACCGTCCTTCTTCTTAACAAAAAGAACCCCGCCCGGCCGGAGAGGAAGAAGGCACTATGGTACCGGCGCCAAGAGACACAGATAAATAATCCTCGAGAGCCTTACGTTCGGGAGCCGACAGAGAGTATAGTCTACCCCGAGGAGGAGTGGTCCCCGGAAGGAGATCAATACTACAATCATACGACCGGTGAGGAGGAAGGGAGTTGGCTCGGGACCGACTGAAGACCGTGCGCAGATCATGATATTCCTCCGGCACTCCTGTCAAATCGCCAGGTTCCTCCTGAGAAGTGGGGACAGAAGAAATGGGAGGGATGGCAGACATTAAGCACTTCACATGACAAGATACGTTCCAGGATAGGATAGAATTACAAGACCAATTAATAGAAGGATTATGACATACTAGCCAGGGATGAACCAAAACAACAGGTGTGAAAGGTGAACGAAAAATCAAAAAAGAAATAGTCTCACTGTGGTTACCAGATACTGTGAGAGTTAAAGGTAGTGTCTCAAATCTGATACTGGGAAGATGACTACCATCTAAGGCAAACATGGGCGTAGGCTTGTCTAACTGTCTGAAAGGAATGTTATGTTTCCGAACCCATGCTTCGTCCATGAAACAACCCTCAGCCCCAGAGTCAATCAAGGCACTGCATGTAGCACCCGAACCGGTCCAGCGTAGATGGACCGACATAGTAGTACAGGATCTAGATGAAGAGACCTGAGTAGTAGCGCTCACCAGTAGCCCTCCGCTTACTGATGGGCTCTGGCCTCTTACTGGACATGAATTAACAAAATGTCCATCAAATCCGCAATAGAGGCACAGGCGGTTGGTGATCCTCCGTTCCCTCTCCTTAGTCGAGATGCGAATCCCTCCCAGCTGCATGGGCTCAGTCTCAGAGCCAGAGGAGGGAGATGGTTGCGATGCGGAGCAGGGAAACACTGTTGATGCGAGCTCTCTTCCACGAGCCTGGTGACGAAGATCTACCCGTCGTTCTATGCGGATGGCGAGAGCAATCAAAGAGTCCACACTGGAAGGAACCTCCCGAGAGAGAATCTCATCTTTGACCACTGTGTGGAGTCCCTCCAGAAAACGAGCGAGCAGCGCCGGCTCGTTCCAGTCACTAGAGGCAGCAAGAGTACGAAACTCTATAGAGTAATCCGTTATGGATCGATCACCTTGGCATAGGGAAGCCAGGGCCCTAGAAGCCTCCCCACCAAAAACTGAACGGTCAAAAACCCGAATCATCTCCTCTTTAAAGTTCTGGTAATTGTTAGAACAATCAGCCCTTGCCTCCCAGATAGCTGTGCCCCACTCTCGGCCCGGCCAGTAAGGAGTGAAATGACGTAAGCAACCCGAGCTCTCTCTAGAGTATGTGTTGGGTTGGAGAGAGAACACAATCTCACACTGGGTGAGAAAGGAGCGGCACTCAGTGGGCTGCCCGGAGTAGCAAGGTGGGTTATTAACCCTAGGTTCTGGAGGCTCGGCAGGCCAGGAAGTAACAGGTGGCACGAGACGAAGACTCTGGAACTGTCCAGAGAGGTCGGAAACCTGAGCGGCCAGGTTCTCCACGGCATGGCGAGCAGCAGACAATTCCTGCTCGTGTCTGCCGAGCATGGCTCCTTGGATCTCGACGGCAGTGTTACGAGCGTCTGTAGTCGCTGGGTCCATTCCTTGGTCGGATCCTTCTGTCATGCAGGTGAATGAGGACCCAAAAGCGACTTGGCGAAAACAGAGTTTTTAATCCAGTAAGAAACTTTACAAAACAAAAAGCATAATACTACTCGTTAAGACGAGAACAGACTGGAGACTTGATCGAGAACTGCAGGTTGCCTCGGGAAGGCACTTGAACCTAGCAGACTCAGACACCTGCTCACCACGCAGCATCTGAGGGAAACACGACACGACAGGGCAAAACATAGACACAGCACGGTGAATTATAGATGAGGATCCGACAGGGCAAGAACGGAAAACAAGGAGAGAAATAGGGACTCTAATCAGGGAAAAGGATCGGGAACAGGTGTGGGAAGACTAAATGATGATTAGGGGAATAGGAACAGCTGGGAGCAGGAACGGAACGATAGAGAGAAGAGAGAGCGAGAGAGTGAGAGAGGGAGGGGGGAGAGAGAGGGATAGAAAGAGGGAAAGAACCTAATAAGACCAGCAGAGGGAAACGAATAGAAGGGGAAGCACAGGGACAAGACATGATAATAAATGACAAAACATGACACATACCGGTCCTTCAAATGAATACACCTGACCAGCAGTAGGGGGCACAAGGGGCAGTGTAACGGTTTCTTTTACTTAGACTACATTGTCCAAATGAAAAACATTTTAAAGCTTATGTTTACTTTTAATTTTCTTGATCTCAAAGGGAAGGCTATACAACAGACAAATTCCTGTATGGAAAAATGTGCTCCTCGCAGTACTGTTTACTCTTGGGATTTTACAAGACATAACACCAGCTCTGATATTGTGACTGTGTTGGTTATAGACCATATCAATGTGGTTTTTCATGTAACCTAGGGCACGATCATTTAAGATGTCAAACATATGATTAAGTTTAAGTTTGTCCCCTCTGGACTCCAAAGGCAACAAGCCCATCTCCTGGAACTGCTGTACCCTATGTGGGTCCTAGGGCGGACAGTCAGCATATACCTGAGAACATTATTTTGCATGACCTGCATTCCCGTTTTCAGCTTCCTTGATAGCCCACAATACCAAGCCGAGCAGCCATAATCAAAATGACACTGAATCAAGACTGAGACAAGCGGTTTCATAACTTAATGAAGGACTGGCCATAGTGTCCAGTGCAGATGGCTACCTTCTTAACCAGAGATGAGGCTATAGATGTAAAAACTGTGTTAAAATAATTTGCAATCTTTGCCTGGTCATAACGTAAAACATAATCAATATCCAGGCCAATACTACAGGATTTTACGATGCTGATGTAAGTTGTCATTAAAGGCATCTATATAACGTTGGGATTTGACCTCATCCATTTTGTATCTTGCCTGGTTTCTACAGTTAATATAACCGTCAAAGACTTGTTGTAGATTTGCCTTCTGAATCTGGCCAGGTCGAGATCCATATTCCTTATGAGGTCTAAGATCTTGGAAGTGATCCATTTCTCTGACCGCTGTTTGATTCACATTTGTTTAAATCAGAGCCAGAGAGTCGAGTGCAGACAGAAACAGATCTTTAAAAAGATACCAAGCTTAATCAACATCATCACAGTTTAGTATATGAGACCAATCCAAAATTCCAAGGACCTCTACAAAACATTATTTTGAGTATTGTTTCATAGACTGTACCTTCATGTATTTATTACCTGGCTCTAGTAGCATTTTGGATTTCTTACGGGTACAGTAGGTTACCATATGATCACTAAAACCAATATTTAAGACTGACAGACGTTCTCTTGATCTGATACAATAATCAAATCCATAGTTGATTTACTGTCAATACACACCCGGGTTGGTTCAACAATCAGTTGTTTTAGTCCAAATAACTGATGAAAGTTATACAGGGCATTTTCTAGTGTACTTTTCTTGGGTGATAACTGCACATTTGTATTAAAATTGCCTAGCAGAATACATTCTCTATCAGAAAATGCATTGTGATCACAGCATTTCGATTCAAGTAAATCATAGTAATTACTCTGCTTAGGCGGCGAATAGCACACACCAACAAGTATAGGACGACATTTAGGAAGTAGTAAATCTACCCATGCAACCTCAAGACCATCCATTTTCAGATCTGAACAAGGGTTCAAATGCACATCATTCATAGTAAAAACACACACGCCGCCACCATTTCGGTTTTGGTCAATTCTATGAATGCTATAACCCGGTAGCTCAACCTCATCGTCCTCAATTGACCCATTGAGCCATGTCACAGTCACAGCAACTACTGCAGCCCGTGTGTTGGAAGCGAGAAGATTCAATTCCTCTAATTTCGACAGCAGGCTCCGCGCGTTCACATGGATAAAATTAAGTCCTCTCCGATTGAAACAGTCAAACATGTCATTTCTGTGCCCACTGCTGATACATCGACTATCTCATCTAGATTGCACTCATCATCCCTGCTTATGTCCAGCATCCCAATGTTAGGCACCGCATTTAAACAGCATACATTGCAAACAAGCAAAATGTTGCTTTGAGACTTTACAGCTTCATCATATGACAAGGGGTTGATAGCTCCACACTTTATGTAAACAAACAAATCACAAATGTCGCAAACTGCTTTTGAATTCTTCCTTACGGTCTTACCAATTTGGGCATAGTTGTTTAGCTTGATTTGTGGTGTTTGGACCAGGACAGGGGTGTACTATACATTGCCACAGAGTAGCAGGCTGAAGGTAACAAGCAGCTTGTTGGAGTTAAGACCGGTCTCAGTGGCGCTGCAGTTTCTCCTGTGTACCTTCCCTGAGTGGCTCAGCTGTTCCCGTGTGAAAGGTGATATCAGCGTTGGGTAGTTGGATAGCATATAGTTAATTTACTTACAACTTAAATGTATTAGTAGCCAACTAACGTTATGTAGCTAGCAAACATATATTGCCAGTACATACTGCTGTAGTGATATGCAGTGCGGTTCATAGATAACTAACAAATTGCCAGCCAACATAACGTGTAATGTCACTGATTTGAAAAGTTATTACTTTAAAACATTGCTCAACGTTTTCTTAACATTTTTTATAATTAGTTAAAGAAATGAATTTGTATCTACTCTTGTCAGACTTCGGATGCATATTATCCAGCATTTTTAAATGTTGCGAAGCCACGCCCATTTTCTGAATATTTTTATTATGGGCCCTAAATGCATGGAAAATAGTCTCCACTGATTGTATACTTCGTATTTTGGCGAATGTAGTACGACATCCAGGAACATTTGGCATACTACTATGACCAAAAACATATGAAATAGTCCATTTACATCACTAATAGTATGGTTAGTGCGGTTATGAGTACATCCACTAATTTTGGTTTTATCGGTGGTGTATTTAAACGCTGGTGTATTGAGCTTTTGATTTGACTCTTATGTCATTGTGCCAATTCACAATAGCATCTCCGAATTCTTTACTAGATTGGAATTGTTCACTCCGCAGGGAAATGCTGCCCAAAACTATGAAATAACACATTTGGAATCGTGTAGTAACCAAAACTGTTAAACAAATCAACATATATTTTATACTATATTTAATATTCTTCAAAGTAGCCACCCTTTGCCTCGATGACAGCTTTTGCACACGCTTGGCATTCTCAACCAGCTTCACCTGGAATGCTTTTCCAACAGTATTCCCACATATGCTGAGCACTTGTTGGCTGCATGATTTAATGAAAAGCGGCAAATGGACAACATTGTTTCACATTCTCTAACAAAAGGCAACAGCTCGCTTCACAGGTACCACTCCAAATAGTTTTACAAGGAAACTTGATGTATCTCAACAATGTTGAGTACAAGTCTGAAAGAAGCGCAGTACCTTCCACAAATAGTTGCTAGTATAGAAAAACATCTAAAAATCTAAATAAAATAAGGGTGATCAGAAATTATGCAAACAAGTAAATTGATAGAACCTGCAATATATCTGCAATATTAAAGTTGATCTACCACAAGCACAAAATCATTACCATAGCCACAAAGTCATAAACCCCACTTTTTCAACAGTGTATCTTTGGAAAATGTGATTTTGAACCTAACCTTAATTAAATGAAGACCAAATAGCTAATTTTACAATTTAGCCAATGTTAACATTGTGGCATCTAGTGGAAAGCCAAAAGGTTTTGCCCGACAAAAAGACACAGAAGAAGCACATGAAAGAACAATGGAGACAAGCAGCACAAAAAGCTCCCCTATTGACCTTGTTTAGGGAGAATAACATGATCCTACCTAGACTATTCTATAAAACCACAATACAATTTATAATTGCATTACTGTTTTTAAGTGAGTGACAGCTCTATTCTAGGCTGTATGCTGCAGTGAAAATGGCATTTGAATAATGGCGCAAAAGCCCTGTTATGTGAATGTTTCATTCCATTTGGATCAGTTGTGGGTCGAAAGATTATACAAAGGCACAGTAGCAGGCCAGACTGGCTGTATTTTTTACTTCTGATACTGATGTCGTCCTACGCTCCCATGCAGGCCCAGTTGTTAAGGAAAGCTTAACACGTGTTCTGTCTCCTTTTCGATCCGAGCAGCTATTCCTCGACCTAGAACCTAACGATTCAATATTGGCAAAAAATGTTGTCATTTAACTTTTAAAATGTATTCCCTTTTGTGTGTGGCATAAACACAACTAGTCACAAAGTTTGAATCTGAATTGGCTACTTCAAAAGTCTCCTGTAGGTTACCTGCCCACATTCATCCACTCCACTCATATCATTTCAGCATCCAAACTGCGCATCAGGCATTCGATTAATGGAAAGAAACATCTGTTACAAAACAACAGAAAGTTTAATGAAATCTGTAGATTGTCAAACCAAGCCTTCGATACTTAGCAGGGAGCAATACATTTTCTGTTTGTTGAGATTGACATACTCTACTTGATTGTGGTATTGGAAACGCAAACCTTGATGAAGTCGATAATCGGTATGCAATTATGCGTTGTTTATTGATTGTGTGTGGTGCATTGGCACAGAAACCTGTTGGTGGAAATTTGATAAAGTTGTAAATATAGCATCAAAATGTAGAAACTCAGATTTCCCCCAAGCTGATCATTGTCTGAAGCCAGCTCTGATTATAGTGTAATGAGAAAGACAGGGAGAATGACCTCGTTCGTGGTGGTCCGCGAACCCTCAACCTTCTGGCCTATTAGCCCTGCATGCCATCTACTGTACCACAAAACCATGCTGAAGTGGTAAGGTCCATATCCACGTTTATAAACACAAAGTTGCTACAGTTATTTTTAATTATGGTGGTCATAATTATTTATTAGTACCTTTTATTAGGGGGTGGGTGTGCAAATTTGTTTACAGTACAGGGGGAGGGTCACAGGCAGCAGGTAGCCTAGTGGTTAGAGCGTTGGACCGAAAGGTTGCAAGATCGAATCCCTGACAAGGTAAAACATATTTCATTCTGACCCTGAACAAGGCAGTTAACCCGCTGTCATTGCAACTAATAACTTGTTCTTAACGGACTTGCCTAGTTAAATAAATAAATAAATAAAAATATTTTGAACATTGGGGAGGGGGTTGCATTTTTTTATATGACAACTAGAGTTTGAACTTTCCCCTACCAAGGTAGCACCTTGTCCATTACAGTGTAGAAAAACACATATCAGCTATCTCTAAATAGTTTTTTAAATATTATTCGTCTTATTCTTTCTAACTATTTCTATGGTGGATTCGAACTGCAAATTATGGAAGATGCCAAAACTTTAGAGATAACAATAGATAACAAAGTCAAAGATAGACCAGTGGTTTCCATCTGTGGCAAAGTTTTCCCTAAATCAATGCTTATGACCAATCTAGCTCCAGAACCAGACATAGAGCCAACTGGCTCATCTTTACAGTGTAGCTAGATAAAGTTAGCATGCTAGCTAGCTACACAGACGACTGTCAGTGCCCCATTTGTTTATGTTTATCAACTCCACGTGAAAATTCCCACATCCAATTTGTGAATATGTATAAGTAGCCTTCATCATTCTTAGGAGGTAGAAGCTAAACTTGCATTTCCTCTCTAGGGCATGACATTTCATTGAAATAGTGGTGGCAACTTCCTCTGGTGTTGACTTTGCTCTCAGGGAAAGAATTGATAGAAGAAGAACAGAAAGAAGGGAACACATTGTTACTTTGGCCCAATACCTATAAACTATGTGTGCAAGGTCATGATCAGCTTATTGCACCCTGAGAGCAGAGGTGCCTAGTTTGTGCATGAGTATAAAGAGTGCTGAAAGGAGAGCATCCCTTCACAGCTTCTGGCAGACTTGTACTTTGAGTATGAAGTTTGTTGTAACCTCTCCGGCCGTGATAATAAAGTTCTGTTCTTTTAACTTTGACTTGGAGTCCTTAGTGGTAATTTTCACGACAATTTGGCATCACGAAACAGGACGATTGATTCTACCTGTGGAGCTCAGCAGTGAGTGTCTGTGAAGGAACACCGATGGCGTGTTCCAAGTGAAGGCATGCAAGGAAATCCCCTTCTGGCCAAAGACGACGAGGACCCGCCCACACCAGACACTCACTGTGGGCTACCCGGGAAAAAAACATATCATCCACAATACCTGGAAGGTTTTTTGTTAGAAATTCCATTTACATTTATTGTGAACAATAAGAACTGTTTTGAGCTTAGAAAATGATCCAGAGTGCCAAGAAGGGACTAGGTGGGGGTAGATAGACTCCATCAGAAACGTTGTCTGTAGGTATCGGGGAATACTTACGTAGTTCTGCGAACTACATGGAAGTTCTGGGGACTCCATTTTAAGTCATTTAAGAATATTAAGTAATTGAGTGGAACGATTTTTGTATGACTGACTCATTTACTGAAAAGGGGAAATTAGTTCCCAGAATGATTGTGGTATGAGTGTGATAATTGTTAGAGCAAAGTAGATTCCCAAGGTATAATTAAAAAGTAATAATGGGAAATGGAACAGTGAAAGTAGATGGACTGATGGTGGTTTCCCTGAGGATGGCACCATGAGTTCTGACAAATTGGAGGAAATGAGAAAGCAGCCAAGAGAAAAGTAATATGAAGATTAAAGTGAAGTGGGATGATTTTAGGAAGTGGGAGAGAGAAGCGAATTCTCTGCAGGAGAAAACAGTCAAAGGACTGATGGTAAAGCAAGTGCAAGGGAAAGACGAGGGAAGTAGAAGAAGGCTGAGAGAAGACTTGAACTGACTGTAATCCAATCTTGGCAACAGCACCGACGCCATCCCCTCCAGTTCCTCTGGGAGGACGTCTTGGTGGGGTTGACCAACAGCCAGCCCAAAACTAACCACTGGCTGCCGGACCCGGTCCGAGAGCTGACAGTGTATGTCAGAGCAAAAACCAAGCCACGAGGTCAAAGGAATTGTCCGTAGAGATCCGAGACAGGATTGTATCGAGACACAGATCTGGGGAAGGGTACAACAAAAATTAAATTATACAGCATTGAAGGTCCCCAGGAACACAGGGGCCACCATCATTCTTAAATGGAATAAGTTTGGAACCACCAAGACTCTTCCTTGAGCTGGCTGCCCGGCCAAATTGAGCAATTGGGGGAGAAGGGCCTTGGTCAGGGAGGTGACTAAGAACCCAATGGTCACTCTGACAGAGCTCCAGAGTTTCTCCGTTAGAGATGGGAGAACCTTCCAGAATGCTAACCATCTCTGCAGCACACCACCAATCAGGCCTTTATGGTAGAGTGGCCAGACAGAAGCCACTCCTCAGTAAAAGGCATGATAGACCACTTGGAGTTTGCCAAAAGGCACCTAAAGATTCTCAGACCAAGATCGAACTCTTTGGCCTGAATGCCAAGCGCCCCGTCTGGTGGAAACCTGGCACTATCGCTATGGTGTTGGCAGAATCATGCTTTGGGGATGTTTTTCGGCACCAGGGACAGGGAGACGAGTCAGGATCGAGGCAAAGTTGAACGGAGCAAAGTACAGAGAGATCCTTGATGAAAACCTGCTCTAGAGCGTACAGGACCTCAGACTGGGGCCACGGTTCACCTTCCAACAGGACAACGAACCTTAAGCACACAGCCAAAGCAATGCAGGAGTGGCTTCGGGACAAGTCTCTGAATTTCCTAGAGTGGCCCAGCCAGAGCCCCGACTTGAACCAGATCGAACATCTCTGGAGAGACCTGAAAATAGCTGGGCAGCAACGCTCCCAATCCAACCTGACAGAGATTGAGAGGATCTACAGAGAAGAATGGGAGAAACTCCCCAAATGCAGGTGTGCCAAGCTTGTATCGTCATAGCCAAGAAGACTTGAGGTTGTAATTGCTGCCAAAGGTGTTTCAACAAAGTACTGAATAAAGAGTATTAATACTTATTTAAATGTAATATTTACGTAAATTAGCATAAATACACTGTTTTTGTTTTGTCATTATGGGGTATTGTGTGTAGATTGATGAGTGACAAAATATGTAATACATTTTAGAATAAGGCTATGATATCACAAAATTCGGAAGTAGTCAAAGGGTCTGAATCCTTTCCGTAGGCACTGTATGAGATATCACTTACCTCCCCACACCACTGTGCATGGGCTGTCCCGGAACATCTTCACTGCACAACAGCTGTCCCCTCGTGTGTAGAAGACCCTGAATATCAACAAAAATGGACAAAGCAGAAAAGCAGAGTGGAATTGACAATTTATGGAATATGCTACGGTGAAGAATTTACAGTGGCTGGTGTTTTGCTGTCTGATACACAGAGATCGGTATATGAAGTACCCCCAATCGAGAATGAAAAGATGCTGGATCTTGGATGAAGTGTATTGACAGTCACTGATTGGGTTGCCTGGGAGAGGGATGGGAAATGGTCTCCATCAACAGCGACCGTTTTCTCCCCTTTCTGGGTTACTACTCGAACGATTCAGAAGAAACAACCTATTCCTAACTGTTACGGATACCAGTATCCTGTGTGTGTATCCTGTGTGTGTATCCTGTGTGTGTGTGTATCCTGTGTTCTTTTCTCTCCAGGTGAGAATCATCACTCCCCAATCAGTCACCAATCCAATCATCAATCAGAAGACACACCTCCTCCTGTTTCCTACCCTATCACAGTTCCTTTCCCTTGGTTTAAAAACCCTGCCAGTTGTTTGCTCTAGAGCTCAATCTCTCTGTAAATGCCATGTCTGTAGGACTCTGTGTTTCACTCTCTTTTGTGTATTGACCTCTTTTGTTTGAGCACCTCCATAGCACTTTGTCATCACCTGTGAGTATTGTTTTGGTTATGGTGTTTGTTTGTTTGCTGGTGGGAAAAGGGGAAACCAAGACAAGTCGCCCATGGGCATACACTACCCGTAGGTAGACTTTGTTAAATATGCTGGTTAGAACTGGGTGGACCAGCCACTGTATTTTTGGTTAGTTAGTTAGCTGTTGTTAAAGTAGGCTAGTCTAGCTTAGGGGTGTTTTTGAATACTTATTGTTTCTTTCCTTGGGTCCAGCTCAGCCCCCTTTCCTGCTCCCCCCATTACTGTGTGTTTATTAATAAACCCTGAGTTTGACGGTAGATTTCAGTAGTCGTGGTTATTTCATTCTCACTTTTACTTTGTCACAATTATAATTTGCATGAGTTATGTTACGGGTCTCATTACCACCCCCGGCCCCCCTAGACTGTCGGGCCAAAAGGGATTCGTAACACTAACGAAAGTATGATGGTCGTGTCCCAAGATAACTCCCACATACCATGGCTGGATGAAGTGCCAGAACAGCTCTGGGCTGTCTCCAAGACCGATTTCAGGAAGATGAGTTGCCATCCCGGTGAAAGTTGTCCTGAAGAATAATCCCAGACCATATAAAGCTCAGTACCCTCTTAGCAAAGAAGCAGAAATGGGTATTATTCCCATCCATTAGGCCCTGTTTGAAAATGGGGCTTTGATCCCATGCCCAAATTATGCCAGTAACACCCTTATTATACCTGTTAGGAAGCCATCTGGTGAATATCGTTTGTGCAAGTTCATAGGTTAATGATGCTGTTCACGCAAGAGCACCCCTGGTGACGAACACACTTACTGTTCTTTCCCAAGTTCCCCCAGGGAACTGTTGTTTTTCAGTTGTAGATTTGGCAAATGCATTTTTCAGCCTCTCTGTTGAACCTGGGTTGTAGGATTGGTTCTCTTTTTACGTTTCTTGGGAAAAAATTAACTTGTGATGCCACAATGCTACGTTCAATCACCTGCCATTTCTGCCAAGGAAATGGCGAGGAATCTGGAAGGATTTATTCCCCCTGGAGGTACTAATGCGGTTCAAAATGTTGATGACCTGTTTTCCTAATCCTCATCTGAGGAAATCTGTCATGAAGATACTAAGGCATTGTTGATTTTCTTAGCTGAAAATGGTCCTAAGGCTTCCCCCTCTAAGATGCAGTTGTGTAGAAATTCTGTTAAATATTTGGTTCATGACATTACTTCTGAGGGTAGCGCCCTCTCTAAAGATAGGCTTGAGGCGATAAAGTCCCCATCTAAACGTGTTACAAAGCAGCACGTCACTGTTGGGAGTGGCTGGCTACTGTGGCCCATGGTTGAAAGACTAAGCAGAGACAGTACAGTCTCTGCAGCATTGTATTTATGGCAGAAAGTTGGAAATGTCTGAGGTGGTGGAATGGACACCTGAGGCGGAATTAGTCTTGATTAAGTTAAAGCAGGCTCTAATGTCAACCCCCTGTTTTGGTTTGCCTGATGACACCAGACCATTCCATTGTCTCTGAGAATCATGGGTTTATGTCTGCTGTGTTGACACAGTACCACAGAGTTGGCTATAGGCCTATGGGGTACAACTCCAAGCATTTAGACACTTATCCAAGGCATGTTTTTTTGCCTCCGCTCTGTTGCTGTGGCAACTGAGGCGGTTTTTGCATGTTCTGATATTGCAACAATGAATGAGCTGATGGTGCATGTTCCCCATGTGGTTCATGCCATTATTACACAGGCTAAAACTGTCCATCTTACACCTGCCAGATTGTTCGATGATGAGAACATTATTTTGAAGATGTCTTACGTTACACCAAGGAGATGTACTGTACTTAACCTCTCTACTCTCCTACCTACAGCTGATGCCGGTGAAGAACATGACTGTGAATTGACCACTAAGATTGACTGTAGCCCTAGGATTTACCAAAAAGACGTTCCTCTTTTGAATTCGGACTTTGAGTTTTTTGTGGATGACTCTGCCCAGCGAAATGACAGGGCTGCACCTTTAGTAGGATATGCTGATGTTACCACTGTTCAAACTCTGGAAAGTGTAAGACCTCCCTGCCACTGGTCTGCTCAGGCAGTAGAGTTATTTGGTTTAACCAGAGCATGTATTTTGACTAAGGATTGCTCTGTTAATATCTACACTGATAGTAGATTTGCATTTGGTGTTTTGCACGATCTTGGCACATCGTGGAAGAAGATCTTGTCTCCACTTTGCTGACGGCCGTTCAGCTCCCCTCATCTATTGCAGTGGTTAAGTGCCAAGCACACACTTCTGCAAGGGACAGTGTTTCTCAAGGGAATGCTAAAGCTGATTGTTCGGCCAAGCTGGCTGCTTCCCTTTCTGTTTCCCCCCTTCTACAGATGGCAGCAGTTCCTGTTCCCATGAACCCCTTCTCCCCTAATGATGTTGTTTTGCAGGCAGCAGCTGATGCGACTGAGAAATGGCAGTGGGCTGAAAAACTGTCAAAGGACACATGATTCTGATAGACCTGCCATGCCCCGTTGTACTTTTCAATACCTTGCTAAATTGTCACAGGGTCAAGACCATGTGTCAAAAAGAGGGATGGTGGATCTTGTAAATACATATTGGAGTATTTACTGTGTTTGCCTAATTATTTTGTTTAAAAAATGTGTGATCGGTTTAACTAATAATGTTGGATGTAGTTTATGTTGAGGGACTGGAAGAAGACGTGGTAGCATACTGGGTCTCACTTAGCAATGTTTTTAAGACTCTCTTCCCACAGATGAAGGCTTCTCTGCCCAACCTATCAGTAGGAACTAAGGATTATCTGTGCCCTGGAGACTTCATGGTGGTAAAAGACTACAGAAGGACGAGCTGGACGGATCCTCATTGAAGAGGACCATATCAGGTTTTGCTATTTGGTCTGTCTGGATCTGCACCATTGTATTGATTGGAACAGTTGGTTTCCCTCCAGTAGGTGGCCGTTTAGGTGAAGATGAAAGTCTCGAGCTAAAGGAAACGCCGCAGACCTGAAGTAGTGGTCCAGAAGGAGATGTCAGCCGAAGGAAAAGAGAAGTAAAGAGTCAAGATGAGGGAGGGAATCTGTTCCACTCTCCAGCTGAAATGGTGACAAATGGCACCTCAGAAGACTTATTATTGGGTATGTGTGTTGGGTCCTGTGGGAGTAGGTTAGGGTCTCACATATGTAGGGGTTCCCTTGGGGGTGAACTTATCTTTTTCACTGTCCCCAATACTGTCATTGGCTACTACCCCCCCAAGGGATCCCAACCCTATGACTTATTTAGCAACCTGCAATGCTTATTTTAGCCTTGCATGTCCTAAGCCAGACAATTGCAGTGTCCCTCCCATCCCTATAGTAGGATCCCTGGTAGCCCCCTGGTGTAGTAGAGGAAATGGGAGTAACCATTTGGGTGAACATTTTTGTAACTGTACTATGTTGGTTAATGGTAGCAATAACTGCTCTCTTGTAATATATGATTCTGTTACAGGAGCACCGGGATATATGAGTTATACAATTTCTGTCTTTAATAAGTCTCTATCACTGAAAGGAGACCCAAATGGTACCTATTGGTTGTGTGGTCGATTTGCTTATTAAAAGTGAACCACCTAATTGGGGAGGGATGTGAACTCTTGGGTTTGTGGTGCTGGCCACCAGAGTTATTGAAACACTGAAACAGAATTGAGGGTTCTGTTCAGGGACTATCATCAGCCGACTCCTATTTTAATAAGCGATCCCTTGCAGATGTCGCTCAGGGGCAGACCTTCTTCTCCCGATTCGCTGGTGTTTTGCTGTCCCAATATGGAGTTGCATGTGCCTTTTTAATGAAATTTGAGATTTGGCTATTAACGTTGAGGAAATGGGATATACTACTAGAGACACCTTGGTTGCTCTGAATGAGAAAGTAAAAGCACTCTGCAAGGTGGCCCTGCAAAACAGGGAGGCACTTGACTACTTATTGGCTGGTCAAGGGGGTACTTGTGCACTCATTGATCGATTGCTACACGTTTGTCCCCAGATGTGTTATCAAATGTGACTGATCTTGCTAACTATGTTGCCTATGACGCAAAGTCTCATTCTGGGGAATCAGAGTGGGTGTTTACTGGTTGGCAGAAAGGCCTATTTGGGGCTCCCAGATAGCTCATTGGGTGATAGTTGGAATCTTTTGTTTAATGTGTTTGATCATTTTGCTTTCTTGTTGTAAGGTCATTTGTACTTCCCTGGCAACTCAAGTCTCAGCAACTATCATGTTCGAGGCTACTAAAGAAGGTGATACTGATAACTTGCTGTCTCTCCAGGAACTCCCCTTTCCCCCTACAATATGCCAGAATGAGTTAGTATCCATGTTTGATTAAGTACCTGAAGGTTTGAAGTTATGTCATTAAACGACAGCAACCATATAATGTAAAGGGAAAAAAAGGTAAAGATGGACTTTTGCCTATTTTTATGCCTCTTGTATGTAACAATCAGTATTTACTAAATGCACTCCTGCTGGTAGACTGAATGTATGTTAAGAAGTCAAATACATCTCTGTTATCACATATGGTGATAAAAGGAGGGAGTGTAGTGGACATTTTTCGTCTCCTCTGTGTCTCTGCAAATTAGTGACTACATGTACTGTATTGTTTCTTGTTACTGTGTTAGGATGTCCTGGGGCTTTGCTCTCAGGGAGGGGACTGATAGAAGAAGAACAGAAAGAAGGGAACACATTGTTACTTTGGCCCAACGCCTATAAACTGTGTGCAAGGTCATGATCAGCTTATTGCACCCTGAGAGCAGAGGTGCCTATTTTGTGCATGAGTATAAAGAGTGCTGAAAGGAGAGCATCCCTTCACAGCTTCTGACAGACTTGTACTTTGAGTATGGGAGTTTGTTGTAACCTCTCCGGCCTTGATAATAAAGATCTGTTCATTTAACTTGGAGTCCATAGTGGTAATTTCCACGACAATTTGCCGTCAGGAAACTGGACGATTGATTCTACATGTGGGGCTCAGCAGTGAGTGTCTGTGAAGGAACACCGGTGTCGCATTCCATGTGAAGGCATGCAAGGGAAATTCCCGTCTGACCAAAGACGACGAGGACCCCCCAGACCAGACACTCACTGTGGGCTGCCCGGGAGTCCTTCGTGGTCACTTCCACGACAGTCCTTTAACAGGCAAGAACACCTGGAATACTCTAGAACAGTCAACCTTGTAACTAACTGTTGGTCAGTGGCACAGAGCGAGGAAAGAAATACGATGACGGAAAGACAATTGTATTAAAAGGAGATCTCGGAAATGAGCACTGTTTTTCTGGACTTTTGCTATATACATTTAAACTAAACGGGTAACAAACACACACAGAAATATGCAAACACACAAACATACACACAGAAACATACACACGGAGAAATGGATTAATTAGGTCTAGATGAAGCCTTTTCAGCTATTTAATCAAAAATCTGTACCGAATAAACAACCATAAAAGGTGGACAGGAGAACACTTGTCCAGAGTAAATCTCCTAGCTATGATTGAGTGTGAAAGGTCGTGTTCAGAACAAAAGGCAGGCTGGCAGAAACCGGTCCTGATTCTGGGAATGAATCTCTAAAGCTAATGCCAAACAGAGTAAGAGACGAGAGAAAGAGTGCCAAAGGAACGAGCAAACGAGTGTGCCCCTCTCTCTACGTTTCTCTCTCTTTTCCCAACACCTGTGCCAGCTCAACAGAATCACAGCAGCAGAAAAGCAACAGAAAAGCAACATCTGGGCTCTAAAAGGAGCCATCCGTCTACCCCAGTGGCCCAGTATAGAGTGGCTCTACAGAAAACTGTCATTCCCTTCTGATAAAGACAGCTGAGCGACCGTTTGACTTCCTCAATCTACGTTACCCAGCTGGTGGTGCAAAATGGATGGGCCATATCTGGAACTGTTGAGGGAAAAATTGGATCAGATAACATGCAACACCAAGAGGCAGAACTGGTTGTCCTTAATGCATATCTGTCTCACTTTCTCTCGCTCTGTCTCTCTTTCTCCTGTTTTTCTCTTCTGTCTCTCGTTCTCTCTCCCTCTGTCTCTCTTTCTCTCGCTCTGTGTCTCTTTCTCCTGTTTTTCTCTTCTGTCTCTCGTTCTCTCTCCCTCTGTCTCTCTTTCTCTCGCTCTGTGTCTCTTTCTCCTGTTTTTCTCTTCTGTCTCTCGTTCTCTCTCCCTCTGTCTCTCTTTCTCTCGCTCTGTGTCTCTTTCTCCTGTTTTTCTCTTCTGTCTCTCGTTCTCTCTCCCTCTGTCTCTCTTTCTCTCGCTCTGTGTCTCTCTTTCTCCTGTTTTTCTCTTCTGTCTCTCGTTCTCTCTCCCTCTCTCTCTCGTGTCTCTCTCTCCCTCTGTCTCTCTTTCTCTCGCTCTGTGTCTCTCTTTCTCCTGTTTTTCTCTTCTGTCTCTCGTTCTCTCTCCCTCTGTCTCTCTTTCTCTCGCTCTGTGTCTCTTTCTCCTGTTTTTCTCTTCTGTCTCTCGTTCTCTCTCCCTCTGTCTCTCTTTCTCTCGCTCTGTGTCTCTTTCTCCTGTTTTTCTCTTCTGTCTCTCGTTCTCTCTCCCTCTGTCTCTCTTTCTCTCGCTCTGTGTCTCTCTCTCCCTCTGTCTCTCTTTCTCTCGCTCTGTGTCTCTTTCTCCTGTTTTTCTCTTCTGTCTCTCGTTCTCTCTCCCTCTGTCTCTCTTTCTCTCGCTCTGTGTCTCTTTCTCCTGTTTTTCTCTTCTGTCTCTCGTTCTCTCTCCCTCTGTCTCTCTTTCTCTCGCTCTGTGTCTCTTTCTCCTGTTTTTCTCTTCTGTCTCTCGTTCTCTCTCCCTCTGTCTCTCTTTCTCTCGCTCTGTGTCTCTTTCTCCTGTTTTTCTCTTCTGTCTCTCGTTCTCTCTCCCTCTGTCTCTCTTTCTCTCACTCTGTGTCTCTTTCTCCTGTTTTTCTCTTCTGTCTCTCGTTCTCTCTCCCTCTGTCTCTCTTTCTCTCGCTCTGTGTCTCTTTCTCCTGTTTTTCTCTTCTGTCTCTCGTTCTCTCTCCCTCTGTCTCTCTTTCTCTCGCTCTGTGTCTCTCTTTCTCCTGTTTTTCTCTTCTGTCTCTCGTTCTCTCTCCCTCTCTCTCTTTTCTCGCTCTGTGTCTCTCTCTCCCTCTGTCTCTCTTTCTCTCGCTCTGTGTCTCTCTTTCTCCTGTTTTTCTCTTCTGTCTCTCGTTCTCTCTCCCTCTGTCTCTCTTTCTCTCGCTCTGTGTCTCTTTCTCCTGTTTTTCTCTTCTGTCTCTCGTTCTCTCTCCCTCTGTCTCTCTTTCTCTCGCTCTGTGTCTCTTTCTCCTGTTTTTCTCTTCTGTCTCTCGTTCTCTCTCCCTCTGTCTCTCTTTCTCTCGCTCTGTGTCTCTTTCTCCTGTTTTCTCTTCTGTCTCTCGTTCTCTCTCCCTCTGTCTCTCTTTCTCTCGCTCTGTGTCTCTTTCTCCTGTTTTTCTCTTCTGTCTCTCGTTCTCTCTCCCTCTGTCTCTCTTTCTCTCGCTCTGTGTCTCTCTCTCCCTCTGTCTCTCTTTCTCTCGCTCTGTGTCTCTTTCTCCTGTTTTTCTCTTCTGTCTCTCGTTCTCTCTCCCTCTGTCTCTCTTTCTCTCGCTCTGTGTCTCTTTCTCCTGTTTTTCTCTTCTGTCTCTCGTTCTCTCTCCCTCTGTCTCTCTTTCTCTCGCTCTGTGTCTCTCTTTCTCCTGTTTTTCTCTTCTGTCTCTCGTTCTCTCTCCCTCTCTCTCTTTCTCTCGCTCTGTGTCTCTCTCTCCCTCTGTCTCTCTTTCTCTCGCTCTGTGTCTCTCTTTCTCCTGTTTTTCTCTTCTGTCTCTCGTTCTCTCTCCCTCTGTCTCTCTTTCTCTCGCTCTGTGTCTCTTTCTCCTGTTTTTCTCTTCTGTCTCTCGTTCTCTCTCCCTCTGTCTCTCTTTCTCTCGCTCTGTGTCTCTTTCTCCTGTTTTTCTCTTCTGTCTCTCGTTCTCTCTCCCTCTGTCTCTCTTTCTCTCGCTCTGTGTCTCTTTCTCCTGTTTTTCTCTTCTGTCTCTCGTTCTCTCTCCCTCTGTCTCTCTTTCTCTCGCTCTGTGTCTCTTTCTCCTGTTTTTCTCTTCTGTCTCTCGTTCTCTCTCCCTCTGTCTCTCTTTCTCTCGCTCTGTGTCTCTCTCTCTGTCTCTCTTTCTCTCGCTCTGTGTCTCTTTCTCCTGTTTTTCTCTTCTGTCTCTCGTTCTCTCTCCCTCTGTCTCTCTTTCTCTCGCTCTGTGTCTCTTTCTCCTGTTTTTCTCTTCTGTCTCTCGTTCTCTCTCTCTCTGTCTCTCTTTCTCTCGCTCTGTGTCTCTTTCTCCTGTTTTTCTCTTCTGTCTCTCGTTCTCTCTCCCTCTGTCTCTCTTTCTCTCGCTCTGTGTCTCTTTCTCCTGTTTTTCTCTTCTGTCTCTCGTTCTCTCTCCCTCTGTCTCTCTTTCTCTCTGTGTCTCTTTCTCCTGTTTTTCTCTTCTGTCTCTCGTTCTCTCTCCCTCTGTCTCTCTTTCTCTCGCTCTGTGTCTCTTTCTCCTGTTTTTCTCTTCTGTCTCTCGTTCTCTCTCCCTCTGTCTCTCTTTCTCTCGCTCTGTGTCTCTTTCTCCTGTTTTTCTCTTCTGTCTCTCGTTCTCTCTCCCTCTGTCTCTCTTTCTCTCGCTCTGTGTCTCTCTTTCTCCTGTTTTTCTCTTCTGTCTCTCGTTCTCTCTCCCTCTGTCTCTCTTTCTCTCGCTCTGTGTCTCTCTTTCTCCTGTTTTTCTCTTCTGTCTCTCGTTCTCTCTCTCTCGCTCCCTCTGTCTCTCTTTCTCTCGCTCTGTGTCTCTTTCTCCTGTTTTTCTCTTCTGTCTCTCGTTCTCTCTCCCTCTGTCTCTCTTTCTCCTGTTTTTCTCTTCTGTCTCTCGTTCTCTCTCCCTCTGTCTCTCTTTCTCCTGTTTTTCTCTTCTGTCTCTCGTTCTCTCTCTCTCGCTCCCTCTGTCTCTCTTTCTCCTGTTTTTCTCTTCTGTCTCTCGTTCTCTCTCCCTCTGTCTCTCTTTCTCTCGCTCTGTGTCTCTCTTTCTCCTGTTTTTCTCTTCTGTCTCTCGTTCTCTCTCTCTCGCTCCCTCTGTCTCTCTTTCTCTCGCTCTGTGTCTCTCTTTCTCCTGTTTTTCTCTTCTGTCTCTCGTTCTCTCTCCCTCTGTCTCTCGTTCTCTCTCCCTCTGTCTCTCGTTCTCTCTCCCTCTGTCTCTCGTTCTCTCTCCCTCTGTCTCTCGTTCTCTCTCCCTCTGTCTCTCGTTCTCTCTCCCTCTTGTTTGCATTCTCTCTCTTCTCTCGTTCTCTTTCTTGTTCACTCTCTCTGTGTCTGTACAAACAGGTAACAACGCACCCATAAATATGTACACACAAACACACAGACACATGCAGACACACAACAACGGGTAAAACAGAAAGAAGTGGAAGTGGTCCATGACCCAGTTAATTTAAACACTGGTGGGGCGGTACATTATCACCTTGAAGTCACAACAGCCTATTCATTCTCTCGTTTTAACACCCTTCTCTTTGCTTTTACGTAGGCTTCAGTAAGCCACACAGTTAATTGTACACATCATACAGCACAGAGGCAGTATCATATAGCAGCAACAACAATAGTACACAGAATGTCTATTGTCTACTACAGCGCATGAACCTCAAGTCATAAGGCAGAATAGACATACCCTAGAAAGCTTTATGCCCTTTGGATTACTCAAATGGAAAGGTGGTGATGGTACGAGGTCCTCACTCTCCATCTCCATCTGTTGGTAAGCAGTATCATTCAGTGTCGAGTGTGGAAAGGTATAATAATGTGTGAATTGTAAGGACCTTAAGTCATATGCCAGAATTGTCAAAGGCTACCCTAGGAAGCGTTTCTCCTCTGGAAAGACATGGGTGATACAAAGCTCTTTTCTGTGACTCTAACTGTTGGTGAGCAATGTCATTCCAAGTAAGTAAAGGTATGCTATGGGAATTGTAAGAAACTCAATTCATAAAGGCAGGATAGTGGTACTATTCACCTCCGGAAATAATTGGGCAATGCTGGCACAAGACTCTGTATCTAGAGCAGTATTACCAAGCCAGGAAAGGTATATTATGTGAATTGTAAGGACCTCAAGTCACGGGGCAGGAAAGTGGTACCCCGGAAGGCATTATTCGCCTGTGGAAATAATTGGATGTGGGTAGACTACAAAGCTCTGCATCTCTATCCATCTGTTTTTGAGCAGTATCATTCCAAGTGAGTAAATTAACAGAGGGGAGAAAGTATCTGCACAGTTTCTGTGACTCCCTCTCCGACAGGACTGAGGCTTCTTACTGCAGACAGATTGCAGCCTGACAGACAGAGCCCCACCCAGGCGCTCCAGGCTGCAGCTAGGCTCCTAGCTCACTAATAAATAATAGGAGGGGGCAATGAGCACAGACAGGCAGGCAGGAGGGATTGAGGCTCTCTGCGCCGCTCCTCAAAGAGCCACAGACATTTATCAGTGTCAGAGCAGATGGCCAGCACTACACACATACAGGAGCAGGAATAGTACAAGCATGGATGCAGGCACAAACATACACAGGGGTAGTGCAGAAACACACACACACACACACACACACACACACACACACACACACACACACACACACACACACACACACACACACACACACACACACACACACACACACACACACACACACACACACACACACACACACACACCCACTGCCTTCAGAACGTATTCATACCAATCGACGTATTACACATTTTGTTGTGTTACAGCCAGTGGAGGCTGCTGAGGGGAAGGCGGCTCATAATAACGGCTGGAACGGCGCAAATAGAATGGCATCAAAAACATGGAAACCGTATGTTTAATGTTGTTGATACTTTCCCACCTATTGCGCTCCAGCCATTACCACCTGCCTGTCCTCCCCAATTAAGGCGCCACCAGCCTCCTGTGGTTACAGCTGAATTCAAAATGGATTTTTCACACTACCCAAAGATGACAAAATGTTAACTTTTTTTTTTTGCAAATGTATTGAAAATGAAATGCAGATACACACAAACACAGAGACAGATACTGTAAACATTGTCTCATTTTCTCTCAAGATTATGTTCTCTCTATCCAGCCAGGTCATTCAAGATCCACTGTGAAATTCGACTCCGTCCAGGTAAGCATGACGTGGGAGTTGACTTCAAAACCAGCCTCTAGGGGCAACGGTGAGGCCATCAAGCGGGCCTGGGTTTTGCTCAGGCGTTGTGGACAGATGGGCATAAGCAGCGATTTTCAGTTCTGAGGGTCGCGTGTTCCATCCCAGGGCTTGGCACTCGTTTCTTTTTTCAAATTCATTTTTACTGTATCCCAAAACTTAGCCCTTATCGTAACCATTCGGAATTAATGCCTAACCTTAACCTTTAACATTTGACATTGGATTCTGTAGTGAGACTGTGAGAGCTTGTTGCTCTATCACATCTCTGTTTCTCTCTCACACATTCAGGCACACAAGCGCGTGCACACACACGCGGATAGTCATGGATAGCCTATAGTACACACAGAAATACTCCCCGCACCCTCTATTTCTCTGTCTCGCTGACCTGCTCTGAGCAGCAGCAGTGTGATGACCGAGCAGTTTGCTGTGAATCAGTGACAGCTCAATCCTCTCTGACGCACTCCTGTCTTCCTGTCTCTGTGTCTTCATACGTCTTCCTCCAGCCGCGGGGCTGACAGCTACACAACGCCACAACAAGCCCAATGACTCTCCATTCTGTCACGCCAACACACACTCCTGAGGAGAGACAACACACACACATGCAGGAGGAAAGCAACACACACTCATGTGACACACACACACAGGAGGAGATAGCGACAGCACACAGTCTTGTCACACACACACATAGGAAAAGAGGAGGAGAAAGAGAGGAAGATAATGATGGAGGAAGAGAGAGATAGACAGATACAAGCTGAGAGAAATAAGTTCTGATTGATTTAAATGTTTGAGAGAGGGACTATGAATGTTGCTGTGGTGCTGGGAGGAGTAATTTGGTTTGGCGGAGTGATTTGGAGGATTTGGTCTGGTGGTGAACCTGGTGGAAGGATATTATTCAGGTTCACTGACACCACTAGAAGAGAAAAAGACTAATGATGAGGTGAGGAAAAGAGAGAACTAACAAGGAGGCAACTGTGAAGTCATAGTCCTTGCATTATTTCTTCTAATTAGGGAGCTAGGACACCTGGGTCCATGTTCATAAAGCGTCTCAGAATAGGAGAGCTGATCTTAGATCAGATCCCCTTTGTTGATAAAATCATATTCATTATGATCTGAAAGGAGAGCGAGAGAGAGAGAGAGAGAGAGAGAGAGAGAGAGAGAGAGAGAGAGAGAGAGAGAGAGAGAGAGAGAGAGAGAGAGAGAGAGAGAGAGAGAGAGAGAGAGCGAGAGCGAGAGAGAGAGAGAGAGAGAGAGCGAGAAAGAGAGAGAGAGGAGTCACCACACATGGACTCAAAGAGAGAGGGAAATCATTGAGAAGGGGAAGGAAAGGGGATACCGAGAATGGAAGGGGGCAAAGGTGCAAGGGGTGTCAAGAGGATTGATAATAAAAGGTTTGAATGGGGTCGGTTCCATTTCCATTAAAGGAAAGGTTCACCCATTTTGAATGTTATATTGTTTTTGTGCATCTCTGAATGGTCTTCTATCGATGCCCTGCGTCATTTTATGTTTTCAGGTGTATTGAGTTATTGGCATTAAAGCAGACAGAAATCCGGCGGGTATGACGTAGTACTGTGATTAAGTCGCTCTCACTACACTGGAAGTTAACCTATTTAATCCCATCAGTCACAATAGTGACCGTAAGAAAAACGTTTCAAGTTATAAGGCTCTTAGAGTTTTACTGAATGATTAATCAATGCATTTTCATCAAATATTGAAATAATAAAGGGTGTCAATGTGCAGTGTCACATGTTTAGTGTAAATTGTCACATGACAAAAAGAGGATATTGGAGTTCTGGAACGATGAGGCAAAATAGTCTGTTTGATGTATCATTCAAGCCACAAAAGGACTGGAGTTGGAACAAGGAGCGACGTGCCTTTGGCAAAGTCCCACAACCAAAATGCATCAACCAATACAATGAGCACATGGGTGGTGTTGAACTTCACAACCTACAGGTTTCAAGATTCCATATCTCCATCAGGTCTAAGAAGTGGTGGTGGCCCATCTTTGCATGGTCTCTCAACAGTGCACTCGTAAACAGACGTTTATTTGACAGAGATGTTATGGGAGGGACCATCAACCTGCTCACCTTCTCATGGATAGTGGCACAGTCTCTTATGCAAAAGTTTGGCACAAAACAACTGAGCCACAGAAGGAGATCTCTACTGGCTGCAACTGTTGAAGATCAGGCAAGTTATGACAAAGCTTCTCACTGGCCAATCAACACGATGCACCGGTTCCATAGTAGTCGTCATTGTGACAAACACTACCTATGCATGTGAGAATTGCAAAGCGCCACTGCACATTGAAAGTTCAAGATATCCCATGGACAGTAGAAAAGGAGACAAGAGCGAATGAAAAAGGTCTGAAAAAGACCATTAAAGAAAAATAGAAAAGTCAATAAAGGGTGAGGAGAAGCAGTACAACGGACTCTAGGAAGAATAGAACAGTCAATAAAAGGTGAGGAGAAGCAGTACAACAGACTCTAGGAAGAATAGAACAGTCAATGAAAGGTGAGGAGAAGCAGTACAACGGACTCTAGGAAGAATAGAACAGTCAATAAAAGGTGAGGAGAAGCAGTACAACGGACTCTAGGAAGAATAGAACAGTCAATAAAAGGTGAGGAGAAGCAGTACAACGAACTCTAGGAAGAATAGAACAGTCAATAAAAGGTGAGGAGAAACAGTACAATGGACTCTAGGAAGAATAGAACAGTCAATAAAAGGTGAGGAGAAGCAGTACAACGGACTCTAGGAAGAATAGAACAGTCAATAAAAGGTGAGGAGAAGCAGTACAACGGACTCTAGGAAGAATAGAACAGTCAATAAAAGGTGAGGAGAAGCAGTACAACGGACTCTAGGAAGAAAATAACAGTCAATAAAAGGTGAGGAGAAGCAGTACAACGGACTCTAGGAAGAATAGAACAGTCAATAAAAGGTGAGGAGAAGCAGTACAACGGACTCTAGGAAGAATAGAACAGTCAATAAAAGGTGAGGAGAAGCAGTACAACGGACTCTAGGAAAAGAATAGAACAGTCAATAAAAGGTGAGGAGAAGCAGTACAACGGACTCTAGGAAGAATAGAACAGTCAATAAAAGGTGAGGAGAAGCAGTACAACGGACTCTAGGAAGAAAATAACAGTCAATAAAAGGTGAGGAGAAGCAGTACAACGGACTCTAGGAAGAATAGAACAGTCAATAAAAGGTGAGGAGAAGCAGTACAACGGACTCTAGGAAGAATAGAACAGTCAATAAAATGTGAGGAGAAGCAGTACAACGGACTCTAGGAAGAATAGAACAGTCAATAAAAGGTGAGGAGAAGCAGTACAACGGACTCTAGGAAGAATAGAACAGTCAATAAAAGGTGAGGAGAAACAGTACAACGGACTCTAGGAAGAATAGAACAGCCAATAAAAGGTGAGGAGAAGCAGTACAACGGACTCTAGGAAGAATAGAACAGTCAATAAAAGGTGAGGAGAAGCAGTACAACGGACTCTAGGAAGAATAGAACAGTCAATAAAAGGTGAGGAGAAGCAGTACAACTGACTCTAGGAAGAATAGAACAGTCAATAAAAGGTGAGGAGAAGCAGTACAACGGACTCTAGGAAAAGAATAGAACAGTCAATAAAAGGTGAGGAGAAGCAGTACAACGGACTCTAGGAAGAATAGAACAGTCAATAAAAGGTGAGTAGAAGCAGTACAACTGACTCTAGGAAGAATAGAACAGTCAATAAAAGGTGAGGAGAAGCAGTACAACGGACTCTAGGAAAAGAATAGAACAGTCAATAAAAGGTGAGGAGAAGCAGTACAACGGACTCTAGGAAGAATAGAACAGTCAATAAAAGGTGAGTAGAAGCAGTACAACGGACTCTAGGAAGAATAGAACAGTCAATAAAAGGTGAGGAGAAGCAGTACAACGGACTCTAGGAAGAATAGAACAGTCAATAAAAGGTGAGGAGAAGCAGTACAACGGACTCTAGGAAGAATAGAACAGTCAATAAAAGGTGAGGAGAAGCAGGTACAACGGACTCTAGGAAGAATAGAACAGTCAATAAAAGGTGAGGAGAAGCAGTACAATGGACTCTAGGAAGAATAGAACAGTCAATAAAAGGTGAGGAGAAGCAGTACAACGGACTCTAGGAAAAGAATAGAACAGTCAATAAAAGGTGAGGAGAAGCAGTACAACGGACTCCAGGAAGAATAGAACAGTCAATAAAAGGTGAGGAGAAGCAGTACAACGGACTCTAGGAAGAATAGAACAGTCAATAAAAGGTGAGTAGAAGCAGTACAACGGACTCTAGGAAGAATAGAACAGTCAATAAAAGGTGAGGAGAAGCAGTACAACGGACTCTAGGAAGAATAGAACAGTCAATAAAAGGTGAGGAGAAGCGGTACAACGGACTCTAGGAAGAATAGAACAGTCAATAAAAGGTGAGGAGAAGCAGTACAACGGACTCTAGGAAGAATAGAACAGTCAATAAAAGGTGAGGAGAAGCAGTACAACGGACTCTAGGAAGAATAGAACAGTCAATAACAGGTGAGGAGAAGCAGTACAACGGACTCTAGGAAGAATAGAACAGTCAGTAAAAGGTGAGGAGAAGCAGTACAATGGACTCTAGGAAAAGAATAGAACAGTCAATAAAAGGTGAGTAGAAGCAGTACAACGGACTCTAGGAAGAATAGAACAGTCAATAAAAGGTGAGGAGAAGCAGTACAACGGACTCTAGGAAGAATAGAACAGTCAATAAAAGGTGAGGAGAAGCGGTACAACGGACTCTAGGAAGAATAGAACAGTCAATAAAAGGTGAGGAGAAGCAGTATAACGGACTCTAGGAAGAATAGAACAGTCAATAAAAGGTGAGGAGAAGCAGTACAACGGACTCTAGGAAGAATAGAACAGTCAATAAAAGGTGAGGAGAAGCAGTACAACGGACTCTAGGAAGAATAGAACAGTCAATAAAAGGTGAGGAGAAGCAGTACAACGGACTCTAGGAAGAATAGAACAGTCAATAAAAGGTGAGGAGAAGCAGTACAATGGACTCTAGGAAGAATAGAACAGTCAATAAAAGGTGAGGAGAAGCAGTACAACGGACTCTAGGAAAAGAATAGAACAGTCAATAAAAGGTGAGGAGAAGCAGTACAACGGACTCTAGGAAGAATAGAACAGTCAATAAAAGGTGAGGAGAAGCAGTACAACGGACTCTAGGAAGAAAATAACAGTCAATAAAAGGTGAGGAGAAGCAGTACAACGGACTCTAGGAAGAATAGAACAGTCAATAAAAGGTGAGGAGAAGCAGTACAACGGACTCTAGGAAGAATAGAACAGTCAATAAAATGTGAGGAGAAGCAGTACAACGGACTCTAGGAAGAATAGAACAGTCAATAAAAGGTGAGGAGAAGCAGTACAACGGACTCTAGGAAGAATAGAACAGTCAATAAAAGGTGAGGAGAAACAGTACAACGGACTCTAGGAAGAATAGAACAGCCAATAAAAGGTGAGGAGAAGCAGTACAACGGACTCTAGGAAGAATAGAACAGTCAATAAAAGGTGAGGAGAAGCAGTACAACGGACTCTAGGAAGAATAGAACAGTCAATAAAAGGTGAGGAGAAGCAGTACAACTGACTCTAGGAAGAATAGAACAGTCAATAAAAGGTGAGGAGAAGCAGTACAACGGACTCTAGGAAAAGAATAGAACAGTCAATAAAAGGTGAGGAGAAGCAGTACAACGGACTCTAGGAAGAATAGAACAGTCAATAAAAGGTGAGTAGAAGCAGTACAACTGACTCTAGGAAGAATAGAACAGTCAATAAAAGGTGAGGAGAAGCAGTACAACGGACTCTAGGAAGAATAGAACAGTCAATAAAAGGTGAGGAGAAGCGGTACAACGGACTCTAGGAAGAATAGAACAGTCAATAAAAGGTGAGGAGAAGCAGTACAACGGACTCTAGGAAGAATAGAACAGTCAATAAAAGGTGAGGAGAAGCAGTACAATGGACTCTAGGAAGAATAGAACAGTCAATAAAAGGTGAGGAGAAGCAGTACAACGGACTCTAGGAAAAGAATAGAACAGTCAATAAAAGGTGAGGAGAAGCAGTACAACGGACTCCAGGAAGAATAGAACAGTCAATAAAAGGTGAGGAGAAGCAGTACAACGGACTCTAGGAAGAATAGAACAGTCAATAAAAGGTGAGTAGAAGCAGTACAACGGACTCTAGGAAGAATAGAACAGTCAATAAAAGGTGAAGAGAAGCAGTACAACGGACTCTAAGAAGAATAGAACAGTCAATAAAAGGTGAGGAGAAGCGGTACAACGGACTCTAGGAAGAATAGAACAGTCAATAAAAGGTGAGGAGAAGCAGTACAACGGACTCTAGGAAGAATAGAACAGTCAATAAAAGGTGAGGAGAAGCAGTACAACGGACTCTAGGAAGAATAGAACAGTCAATAACAGGTGAGGAGAAGCAGTACAACGGACTCTAGGAAGAATAGAACAGTCAATAAAAGGTGAGGAGAAGCAGTACAACGGACTCTAGGAAGAATAGAACAGTCAATAAAATGTGAGGAGAAGCAGTACAACGGACTCTAGGAAGAATAGAACAGTCAATAAAAGGTGAGGAGAAGCAGTACAACGGACTCTAGGAAGAATAGAACAGTCAATAAAAGGTGAGGAGAAGCAGTACAACGGACTCTAGGAAAAGAATAGAACAGTCAATAAAAGGTGAGGAGAAGCAGTACAACGGACTCTAGGAAGAATAGAACAGTCAGTAAAAGGTGAGGAGAAGCAGTACAATGGACTCTAGGAAAAGAATAGAACAGTCAATAAAAGGTGAGTAGAAGCAGTACAACGGACTCTAGGAAGAATAGAACAGTCAATAAAAGGTGAGGAGAAGCAGTACAACGGACTCTAGGAAGAATAGAACAGTCAATAAAAGGTGAGGAGAAGCGGTACAACGGACTCTAGGAAGAATAGAACAGTCAATAAAAGGTGAGGAGAAGCAGTACAACGGACTCTAGGAAGAATAGAACAGTCAATAAAAGGTGAGGAGAAGCAGTACAACGGACTCTAGGAAGAATAGAACAGTCAATAACAGGTGAGGAGAAGCAGTACAACGGACTCTAGGAAGAATAGAACAGTCAATAAAAGGTGAGGAGAAGCAGTACAACGGACTCTAGGAAGAATAGAACAGTCAATAAAATGTGAGGAGAAGCAGTACAACGGACTCTAGGAAGAATAGAACAGTCAATAAAAGGTGAGGAGAAGCAGTACAACGGACTCTAGGAAGAATAGAACAGTCAATAAAAGGTGAGGAGAAGCAGTACAACGGACTCTAGGAAAAGAATAGAACAGTCAATAAAAGGTGAGGAGAAGCAGTACAACGGACTCTAGGAAGAATAGAACAGTCAGTAAAAGGTGAGGAGAAGCAGTACAATGGACTCTAGGAAAAGAATAGAACAGTCAATAAAAGGTGAGGAGAAGCAGTACAACGGACTCTAGCAAGAATAGAACAGTCAATAAAAGGTGAGGAGAAGTAGTACAACGGACTCTAGGAAGAATAGAACAGTCAATAAAAGGTGAGGAGAAGCAGTACAACGGACTCTAGGAAGAATAGAACAGTCAATAAAAGGTGAGGAGAAGCAGTACAACGGATTCTAGGAAGAATAGAACAGTCAATAAAAGGTGAGGAGAAGCAGTACAACGGACTCTAGGAAAAGAATAGAACAGTCAATAAAAGGTGAGGAGAAGCAGTACAATGGACTCTAGGAAGAATAGAACAGTCAATAAAAGGTGAGGAGAAGCAGTACAACGGACTCGAGGAAGAATAGAATAGTCAATAAAAGGTGAGGAGAAGCAGTACAACGGACTCTAGGAAGAGTAGAACAGTCAATAAAAGGTGAGGAGAAGCGGTACAACGGACTCTAGGAAGAATAGAACAGTCAATAAAAGGTGAGGAGAAGCAGTACAACGGACTCTAGGAAAAGAATAGAACAGTCAATAAAAGGTGAGGAGAAGCAGTACAACGGACTCCAGGAAGAATAGAACAGTCAATAAAAGGTGAGGAGAAGCAGTACAACGGACTCTAGGAAGAATAGAACAGTCAATAAAAGGTGAGGAGAAGCAGTACAACGGACTCTAGGAAAAGAATAGAACAGTCAATAAAAGGTGAGGAGAAGCAGTACAACGGACTCCAGGAAGAATAGAACAGTCAATAAAAGGTGAGGAGAAGCAGTACAACGGACTCCAGGAAGAATAGAACAGTCAATAAAAGGTGAGGAGAAGCAGTACAACGGACTCTAGGAGGAATAGAACAGTCAATAAAAGGTGAGGGGAAACAGTACAACGGACTCTAGGAAGAATAGAACAGTCAATAAAAAGTGAAGAGAAGCAGTACAACGGACTCCAGGAAGAATAGAACAGTCAATAAAAGATGAGGAGAAGCAGTACAACGGACTCTAGGAAGAATAGAACAGTCAATAAAAGGTGAGGAGAAGCAGTACAACGGACTCTAGGAAGAATAGAACAGTCAATAAAAGGTGAGGAGAAGCAGTACAACGGACTCTAGGAAGAATAGAACAGTCAATAAAAGGTGAGGAGAAGCAGTACAACGGACTCTAGGAAGAATAGAACAGTCAATAAAAGGTGAGGAGAAGCAGTACAACGGACTCTAGGAAGAATAGAACAGTCAATAAAAGGTGAGGAGAAGCAGTACAACGGACTCTAGGAAGAATAGAACAGTCAATAAAAGGTGAGGAGAAACAGTACAACGGACTCTAGGAAGAATAGAACAGCCAATAAAAGGTGAGGAGAAGCAGTACAACGGACTCTAGGAAGAATAGAACAGTCAATAAAAGGTGAGGAGAAGCAGTACAACGGACTCTAGGAAGAATAGAACAGTCAATAAAAGGTGAGGAGAAGCAGTACAACGGACTCTAGGAAGAATAGAACAGTCAATAAAAGGTGAGGAGAAGCAGTACAACGGACTCTAGGAAGAATAGAACAGTCAATAAAAGGTGAGGAGAAGCAGTACAATGGACTCTAGGAAGAATAGAACAGTCAATAAAAGGTGAGGAGAAGCAGTACAACGGACTCTAGGAAAAGAATAGAACAGTCAATAAAAGGTGAGGAGAAGCAGTACAACGGACTCCAGGAAGAATAGAACAGCCAATAAAAGGTGAGGAGAAGCAGTACAACGGACTCTAGGAAGAATAGAACAGTCAATAAAAGGTGAGGAGAAGCAGTACAACGGACTCTAGGAAGAATAGAACAGTCAATAAAAGGTGAGGAGAAGCAGTACAACGGACTCTAGGAAAAGAATAGAACAGTCAATAAAAGGTGAGGAGAAGCAGTACAACGGACTCTAGGAAGAATAGAACAGTCAATAAAAGGTGAGGAGAAGCAGTACAACGGACTCTAGGAAAAGAATAGAACAGTCAATAAAAGGTGAGGAGAAGCAGTACAACGGACTCTAGGAAGAATAGAACAGTCAATAAAAGGTGAGGAGAAGTAGTACAACGGACTCTAGGAAGAATAGAACAGTCAATAAAAGGTGAGGAGAAGCAGTACAACGGACTCTAGGAAGAATAGAACAGTCAATAAAAGGTGAGGAGAAGCAGTACAACGGACTCTAGGAAGAATAGAACAGTCAATAAAAGGTGAGGAGAAGCAGTACAACGGACTCTAGGAAGAATAGAACAGTCAATAAAAGGTGAGGAGAAACAGTACAACGGACTCTAGGAAGAATAGAACAGTCAATAAAAGGTGAGGAGAAGTAGTACAACGGACTCTAGGAAAAGAATAGAACAGTCAATAAAAGGTGAGGAGAAGCAGTACAACGGACTCTAGGAAAAGAATAGAACAGTCAATAAAAGGTGAGGAGAAGCAGTACAACGGACTCTAGGAAGAATAGAACAGTCAGTAAAAGGTGAGGAGAAGCAGTACAATGGACTCTAGGAAAAGAATAGAACAGTCAATAAAAGGTGAGGAGAAGCAGTACAACGGACTCTAGCAAGAATAGAACAGTCAATAAAAGGTGAGGAGAAGTAGTACAACGGACTCTAGGAAGAATAGAACAGTCAATAAAAGGTGAGGAGAAGCAGTACAACGGACTCTAGGAAGAATAGAACAGTCAATAAAAGGTGAGGAGAAGCAGTACAACGGATTCTAGGAAGAATAGAACAGTCAATAAAAGGTGAGGAGAAGCAGTACAACGGACTCTAGGAAAAGAATAGAACAGTCAATAAAAGGTGAGGAGAAGCAGTACAATGGACTCTAGGAAGAATAGAACAGTCAATAAAAGGTGAGGAGAAGCAGTACAACGGACTCGAGGAAGAATAGAATAGTCAATAAAAGGTGAGGAGAAGCAGTACAACGGACTCTAGGAAGAGTAGAACAGTCAATAAAAGGTGAGGAGAAGCGGTACAACGGACTCTAGGAAGAATAGAACAGTCAATAAAAGGTGAGGAGAAGCAGTACAACGGACTCTAGGAAAAGAATAGAACAGTCAATAAAAGGTGAGGAGAAGCAGTACAACGGACTCCAGGAAGAATAGAACAGTCAATAAAAGGTGAGGAGAAGCAGTACAACGGACTCTAGGAAGAATAGAACAGTCAATAAAAGGTGAGGAGAAGCAGTACAACGGACTCTAGGAAAAGAATAGAACAGTCAATAAAAGGTGAGGAGAAGCAGTACAACGGACTCCAGGAAGAATAGAACAGTCAATAAAAGGTGAGGAGAAGCAGTACAACGGACTCCAGGAAGAATAGAACAGTCAATAAAAGGTGAGGAGAAGCAGTACAACGGACTCTAGGAAGAATAGAACAGTCAATAAAAGGTGAGGAGAAACAGTACAACGGACTCTAGGAAGAATAGAACAGTCAATAAAAAGTGAAGAGAAGCAGTACAACGGACTCCAGGAAGAATAGAACAGTCAATAAAAGATGAGGAGAAGCAGTACAACGGACTCTAGGAAGAATAGAACAGTCAATAAAAGGTGAGGAGAAGCAGTACAACGGACTCTAGGAAGAATAGAACAGTCAATAAAAGGTGAGGAGAAGCAGTACAACGGACTCTAGGAAGAATAGAACAGTCAATAAAAGGTGAGGAGAAGCAGTACAACGGACTCTAGGAAGAATAGAACAGTCAATAAAAGGTGAGGAGAAGCAGTACAACGGACTCTAGGAAGAATAGAACAGTCAATAAAAGGTGAGGAGAAGCAGTACAACGGACTCTAGGAAGAATAGAACAGTCAATAAAAGGTGAGGAGAAACAGTACAACGGACTCTAGGAAGAATAGAACAGCCAATAAAAGGTGAGGAGAAGCAGTACAACGGACTCTAGGAAGAATAGAACAGTCAATAAAAGGTGAGGAGAAGCAGTACAACGGACTCTAGGAAGAATAGAACAGTCAATAAAAGGTGAGGAGAAGCAGTACAACGGACTCTAGGAAGAATAGAACAGTCAATAAAAGGTGAGGAGAAGCAGTACAACGGACTCTAGGAAGAATAGAACAGTCAATAAAAGGTGAGGAGAAGCAGTACAACGGACTCTAGGAAGAATAGAACAGTCAATAAAAGGTGAGGAGAAGCAGTACAACGGACTCTAGGAAGAATAGAACAGTCAATAAAAGGTGAGGAGAAGCAGTACAACGGACTCTAGGAAGAATAGAACAGTCAATAAAAGGTGAGGAGAAGCAGTACAACGGACTCTAGGAAGAATAGAACAGTCAATAAAAGGTGAGGAGAAGCAGTACAACGGACTCTAGGAAGAATAGAACAGTCAATAAAAGGTGAGGAGAAGCAGTACAACGGACTCTAGGAAGAATAGAACAGTCAATAAAAGGTGAGGAGAAATAGCAGTACAACGGACTCTAGGAAGAATAGAACAGTCAATAAAAGGTGAGGAGAAGCAGTACAACGGACTCTAGGAAGAATAGAACAGTCAATAAAAGGTGAGGAGAAGCAGTACAACGGACTCTAGGAAGAATAGAACAGTCAATAAAAGGTGAGGAGAAGCAGTACAACGGACTCTAGGAAGAATAGAACAGTCAATAAAAGGTGAGGAGAAGCAGTACAACGGACTCTAGGAAGAATAGAACAGTCAATAAAAGGTGAGGAGAAGCAGTACAACGGACTCTAGGAAAAGAATAGAACAGTCAATAAAAGGTGAGGAGAACAGCAGTACAACGGACTCTAGGAAGAATAGAACAGTCAATAAAAGGTGAGGAGAAGCAGTACAACGGACTCTAGGAAGAATAGAACAGTCAATAAAAGGTGAGGAGAAGCAGTACAACGGACTCTAGGAAGAATAGAACAGTCAATAAAAGGTGAGGAGAAGCAGTACAACGGACTCTAGGAAGAATAGAACAGTCAATAAAAGGTGAGGAGAAGCAGTACAACGGACTCTAGGAAAAGAATAGAACAGTCAATAAAAGGTGAGGAGAAGCAGTACAACGGACTCTAGGAAGAATAGAACAGTCAATAAAAGGTGAGGAAGAAGCAGTAATAAAAGGTGAGGAGAAGCAGTACAACGGACTCTAGGAAGAATAGAACAGTCAATAAAAGGTGAGGAGAAGCAGTACAACGGACTCTAGGAAGAATAGAACAGTCAATAAAAGGTGAGGAGAAGCAGTACAACGGACTCTAGGAAGAATAGAACAGTCAATAAAAGGAAGAATCTAGGAAGAATAGAACAGTCAATAAAAGGTGAGGAGAAGCAGTACAACGGACTCTAGGAAGAATAGAACAGTCAATAAAAGGTGAGGAGAAGCAGTACAACGGACTCTAGGAAGAATAGAACAGTCAATAAAAGGTGAGGAGAAGCAGTACAACGGACTCTAGGAAGAATAGAACAGTCAATAAAAGAGGAGAAGCAGTACAACGGACTCTAGGAAGAATAGAACAGTCAATAAAAGGTGAGGAGAAGCAGTACAACGGACTCTAGGAAGAATAGAACAGTCAATAAAAGGTGAGGAGAAGCAGTACAACGGACTCTAGGAAGAATAGAACAGTCAATAAAAGGTGAGGAGAAGCAGTACAACGGACTCTAGGAAGAATAGAACAGTCAATAAAAGGTGAGGAGAAGCAGTACAACGGACTCTAGGAAGAATAGAACAGTCAATAAAAGGTGAGGAGAAGCAGTACAACGGACTCTAGGAAGAATAGAACAGTCAATAAAAGGTGAGGAGAAGCAGTACAACGGACTCTAGGAAGAATAGAACAGTCAATAAAAGGTGAGGAGAAGCAGTACAACGGACTCTAGGAAGAATAGAACAGTCAATAAAAGGTGAGGAGAAGCAGTACAACGGACTCTAGGAAGAATAGAACAGTCAATAAAAGGTGAGGAGAAGCAGTACAACGGACTCTAGGAAGAATAGAACAGTCAATAAAAGGTGAGGAGAAGCAGTACAACGGACTCTAGGAAGAATAGAACAGTCAATAAAAATAGAACAGTGAGGAGAAGCAGTACAACGGACTCTAGGAAGAATAGAACAGTCAATAAAAGGTGAGGAGAAGCAGTACAACGGACTCTAGGAAAAGAATAGAACAGTCAATAAAAGGTGAGGAGAAGCAGTACAACGGACTCTAGGAAGAATAGAACAGTCAATAAAAAAAGGTGAGGAGAAGCAGTACAACGGACTCTAGGAAAAGAATAGAACAGTCAATAAAAAAGGTGAGGAGAAGCAGTACAACGGACTCTAGGAAGAATAGAACAGTCAATAAAAGGTGAGGAGAAGCAGTACAACGGACTCTAGGAAGAATAGAACAGTCAATAAAAGGTGAGGAGAAGCAGTACAACGGACTCTAGGAAGAATAGAACAGTCAATAAAAGGTGAGGAGAAGCAGTACAACGGACTCTAGGAAGAATAGAACAGTCAATAAAAGGTGAGGAGAAGCAGTACAACGGACTCTAGGAAGAATAGAACAGTCAATAAAAGGTGAGGAGAAGCAGTACAACGGACTCTAGGAAGAATAGAACAGTCAATAAAAGGTGAGGAGAAGCAGTACAACGGACTCTAGGAAGAATAGAACAGTCAATAAAAGGTGAGGAGAAGCAGTACAACGGACTCTAGGAAAAGAATAGAACAGTCAATAAAAGTCAATAAAAGGTGAGGAGAAGCAGTACAACGGACTCTAGGAAGAATAGAACAGTCAATAAAAGGTGAGGAGAAGCAGTACAACGGACTCTAGGAAGAATAGAACAGTCAATAAAAGGTGAGGAGAAGCAGTACAACGGACTCTAGGAAGAATAGAACAGTCAATAAAAGGTGAGGAGAAGCAGTACAACGGACTCTAGGAAGAATAGAACAGTCAATAAAAGGTGAGGAGAAGCAGTACAACGGACTCTAGGAAGAATAGAACAGTCAATAAAAGGTGAGGAGAAGCAGTACAACGGACTCTAGGAAGAATAGAACAGTCAATAAAAGGTGAGGAGAAGCAGTACAACGGACTCTAGGAAGAATAGAACAGTCAATAAAAGGTGAGGAGAAGCAGTACAACGGACTCTAGGAAGAATAGAACAGTCAATAAAAGGTGAGGAGAAGCAGTACAACGGACTCTAGGAAGAATAGAACAGTCAATAAAAGGTGAGGAGAAGCAGTACAACGGACTCTAGGAAGAATAGAACAGTCAATAAAAGGTGAGGAGAAGCAGTACAACGGACTCTAGGAAGAATAGAACAGTCAATAAAAGGTGAGGAGAAGCAGTACAACGGACTCTAGGAAGAATAGAACAGTCAATAAAAGGTGAGGAGAAGCAGTACAACGGACTCTAGGAAGAATAGAACAGTCAATAAAAGGTGAGGAGAAGCAGTACAACGGACTCTAGGAAGAATAGAACAGTCAATAAAAGGTGAGGAGAAGCAGTACAACGGACTCTAGGAAGAATAGAACAGTCAATAAAAGGTGAGGAGAAGCAGTACAACGGACTCTAGGAAGAATAGAACAGTCAATAAAAGGTGAGGAGAAGCAGTACAACGGACTCTAGGAAGAATAGAACAGTCAATAAAAGGTGAGGAGAAGCAGTACAACGGACTCTAGGAAGAATAGAACAGTCAATAAAAGGTGAGGAGAAGCAGTACAACGGACTCTAGGAAGAATAGAACAGTCAATAAAAGGTGAGGAGAAGCAGTACAACGGACTCTAGGAAGAATAGAACAGTCAATAAAAGGTGAGGAGAAGCAGTACAACGGACTCTAGGAAGAATAGAACAGTCAATAAAAGGTGAGGAGAAGCAGTACAACGGACTCTAGGAAGAATAGAACAGTCAATAAAAGGTGAGGAGAAGCAGTACAACGGACTCTAGGAAGAATAGAACAGTCAATAAAAGGTGAGGAGAAGCAGTACAACGGACTCTAGGAAGAATAGAACAGTCAATAAAAGGTGAGGAGAAGCAGTACAACGGACTCTAGGAAGAATAGAACAGTCAATAAAAGGTGAGGAGAAGCAGTACAACGGACTCTAGGAAGAATAGAACAGTCAATAAAAGGTGAGGAGAAGCAGTACAACGGACTCTAGGAAAAGAATAGAACAGTCAATAAAAGGTGAGGAGAAGCAGTACAACGGACTCTAGGAAGAATAGAACAGTCAATAAAAGGTGAGGAGAAGCAGTACAACGGACTCTAGGAAGAATAGAACAGTCAATAAAAGGTGAGGAGAAGCAGTACAACGGACTCTAGGAAAAGAATAGAACAGTCAATAAAAGGTGAGGAGAAGCAGTACAACGGACTCCAGGAAGAATAGAACAGTCAATAAAAGGTGAGGAGAAGCAGTACAACGGACTCTAGGAAGAATAGAACAGTCAATAAAAGGTGAGGAGAAGCAGTACAACGGACTCTAGGAAGAATAGAACAGTCAATAAAAGGTGAGGGAAACAGTACAACGGACTCTAGGAAGAATAGAACAGTCAACAAAAAGTGAAGAGAAGCAGTACAACGGACTCCAGGAAGAATAGAACAGTCAATAAAAGATGAGGAGAAGCAGTACAACGGACTCTAGGAAGAATAGAACAGTCAATAAAAGGTGAGGAGAAGCAGTACAACGGACTCTAGGAAGAATAGAACAGTCAATAAAAGGTGAGGAGAAGCAGTACAACGGACTCTAGGAAGAATAGAACAGTCAATAAAAGGTGAGGAGAAGCAGTACAACGGACTCTAGGAAGAATAGAACAGTCAATAAAAGGTGAGGAGAAGCAGTACAGCGGACTCTAGGAAGAAAATAACAGTCAATAAAAGGTGAGGAGAAGCAGTACAACGGACTCTAGGAAGAATAGAACAGTCAATAAAAGGTGAGGAGAAGCAGTACAACGGACTCTAGGAAGAATAGAACAGTCAATAAAAGGTGAGGAGAAGCAGTACAACGGACTCTAGGAAGAATAGAACAGTCAATAAAAGGTGAGGAGAAGCAGTACAACGGACTCTAGGAAGAATAGAACAAAAATAATAGAATAAAGCCTCTCTTGAAAAAGCCAAACCTTGACCCAGAAATTATAAAAAAACTATTGGCCTATATCGAATCTTCCATTCCTCTCAAAAATGTTAGAAAAGGCTGTTGCGCAGCAACTCGGCCTTCCTGAAGACAAACAATGTATATGAAATGCTTCAGTCTGGTTTTAGAACTCATCATAGCACTGATACTGCACTTGTGAAGGTAGTAAATTACCTTTTAATGGCATCAGACCGAGGCTCTGCATCTGTCCTCGTGCTCCTAGACCTTAGTGCTGCTTTTGATTCCATCGATCACCACATTCTTTTTGAGAGATTGGAAACCCAAATTGGTCTACACAGACAAGTTCTGGCCTGGTTTAGATCTTATCTGTCAGAAAGATATCAGTTTGTCTCTGTGAATGGTTTGTCCTCTGACAAATCAACTGTACATTTCGGTGTTCCTCAAGGTTCCGTTTTAGGACCACTATTGTTTTCACTATATATTTTACCTCTTGGGGATGTCATTCGAAAACATAATGTTAACTTTCACTGCTATGCGGATGACACACAGTTGTGCACTTCAATGAAACATGGTGAAGCCCCAAAATTGCCCTCGCTAGAAGCATGTGTTTCAGACATAAGGAAGTGGATGGCTGCAAAATTTCTACTTTTCAACTCGGACAAAACAGAGATGCTTGTTCTAGGTCCCCCCAGAAGAGATCTTCTGTTGAATCTGACACTTAATCTTAATGGTTGTACAGTCGTCTCAAATATAACTGTGAAGGACCTCGGCGTTACTCTGGACCCTGATCTCTCTTTTGATGAACATATCAAGACTGTTTCAAGGATAGCTTATTTCCATCTACGTAACATTGCAAAAATCAGAAACTTTCTGTCCAAAAATGATACAGAAAAATTAATCCATGCTTTTGTCACTTCAAGGTTAGGCTACTGCAATGCTCTACTTTCCGGCTACCCGGATAAAGCACTAAATAAACTTCAGTTAGTGCTAAATACGGCTGCTAGAATCCTGACTAGAACCAAAAAATGTGGTAATATTACTCCAGTGCTAGCCTCCCTACATTGGCTTCCTGTCAAGGCAAGGGCTGATTTCAAGGTTTTACTGCTAACCTACAAAGCATTACATGGGCTTGCTCCTCTCCTATCTCTCTGATTTGGTCCTGCCGTACATACCTGCACGTCACAAGATGCAGGCCTCCTAATTGTCCCTAGAATTTCTAAGCAAACAGCTGGAGGCAGGGCTTTCTCCTATAGAGCTCCATTTTTATGGAACGGTCTGCCTACCCATGTCAGAGACGCAAACTCGGTCTCAACCTGTAAGTCTTTACTGAAGACTCATCTCTTCAGTGGGTCATATGATTGAGTGTAGTCTGGCCCAGGAGTGGGAAGGTGAATGGAAAGACGCTGGAGCAACGAACCGCCCTTGCTGTCTCTGCCTGGCCGGTTCCCCTCTTTCCACTGGGATTCTCTGCCTCTAACCCTATTACAGGGGCTAAGTCACTGGCTTACTAGGGCTCTTTCATACCGTCCCTAGGAGGGGTGCGTCACTTGAGTGGGTTGAGTCACTGATGTGATCTTCCTGTCTGGGTTGGCGCCCCCCCTTGGGTTGTGCCGTGGTGGAGATCTTTGTGGGCTATACTCGGCCTTGTCTCAGGATGGTAAGTTGGTGGTTGAAGATATCCCTCTAGTGGTGTGGGGGCTGTGTTTTGACAAAGTGGGTGGGGTTATATCCTTCCTGTTTGGCCCTGTCCGGGGGTGTCCTCGGATGGGGCCACAGTGTCTCCTGACCCCTCCTGTCTCAGCCTCCAGTATTTATGCTGCAGTAGTTTATGTGTCGGGGGGGTTGGGTCAGTTTGTTATATCTGGAGTACTTCTCCTGTTCTATCCGGTGTCCTGTGTGAATTTAAGTATGCTCTCTCTAATTCTCTCTTTCTCTCTTTCTTTCACCTCTCTCGGAGGACCTGAGCCCTAGGACCATGCCTCAAGACTACCTGACATGATGACTCCTTGCTGTCCCCATTCCACTTGGCCGTGCTGCTGCTCCAGTTTCAACTGTTCTGCCTGTGATTATTATTATTTGACCATGCTGGTCATTTATGAACATTTGAACATCTTGGCCATGTTCTGTTATAATCTCCACCCGGCACAGACAGAAGAGGACTGGCCACCCCACATAGCATGGTTCCTCTCAAGGTTTCTTCCTAGGTTTTGGCCTTTCTAGGGAGTTTTTCCTAGCCACCGTGCTTCTACACCTGTATTGCTTGCTGTTTGGGTGTTTTAGGCTGGGTTTCTGTACAGCACTTTGAGATATAAATACATTTGATTTGATTTGATAAATTTGATTTGTATAAGGGTTTTTGCTTTGTAAAAAAGTCACACAATGATGTGATGGGGCATTCTAGTAGCATTGCTGGGGACTGCCAGTGACAGAGTTTTAAATGTGTTAATAACTGGGCTGGGATATAGAAGAATTTTCATGACTGCATAGGAGAAATATGTTCATTCAGTATCCATCACATTATTGACCATAAAACACACTTTTTCACCTACTTTTCAATGAAAAAAATATATTAAAATGTGGTTGATTATTTCAAAGGCTTACTAATGACACAAGATTTTGAAATGTTCATGTCTGGGAAAAATTTGGGATTAAGTGGGTTAATAGGAATACGACTTTTACATCGCTAACACGAATATCATACATGTCAGATTTCAATACTGGCCAATGTCATAACTTGGAAGGATGTCTTCTCTCCAATGACACCATTGGTCACAGATTTGCAATATTCCTACCTCAAGAAATTAGTAATTTAATAACAGAGGGTCTTGCACAATTTCCCTATTTCTTTTCTCATTTTAGTCCATGGTTCATTGCATGGTGTCGTTGCCAGAGATACTATAGAAAGGAGAAAGGAATCAAACGAATGAAAGAACGGAAAATGCCCCATCCAGCAGACTGTCGACCAATCACGTTCACGTTGTCAAGCTGCGTCACGCTGTTGCTAAGCTAATCGTTACGCAATCCCTTCTCAAAATCAGTATATATGTTTTATAAAACGTACCTATTTTCCTTGAAGTACAGTACCAGTCAAAGCTGACACACCTAGTCATTCAAGGGTTTTTCTTCATTTTTACTATTATCTACATTGTATAATAATAGTGAATAAATCAAACTATGAAATAACACATTTGGAATCATGTAGTAACCAAAAACAGTGTTAAAGAAATCCTGTTTAACAGTGTTAAAGAACCCTTTGCTTTGAAGACAGTTTTGTATACTCTTGGGATTCTCTCAACCAGATTCATGAGGTAGTCACACGTTGAATTTCTTTCCTTTTAAATGTGTTTGAGCAAATCAGTTGTGCTGTGACAAGGTATTTCATTTAACCAGGCAAGTCAGTGCGGAACTAATTCTTATTTTCAATGACGGCCTACCGGGGAACAGTGGGTTAACTACATCAACTGTTCAGAGGAGACTGCATGAATCAGGCCTTCATGGTCAAATTGCTGCAAAGAAACCACTACTATAGGACACCAATACGAAAAGGGGACTTGCTTGGGCCAAGAAACACGAGCAATGGACATTAGACTGGTGGAAATCTGTCCTTTGGTCTGATGAGTCCAAATCTGAGATTTTTGGTTCCAACCTGCGTGTCTTTGTGAGACGCAGAGTAGGTGAACAGATGATATCCGCATGTGTGGTTCCCACAGTGAAGCATGGAGGAGGAGGTGTGATGGTGTGGGGGTGTTTGGCTGGTGACACTGTCAGTGATTTATTTAGAATTCAAGGCACACTTAACCAGCATGGCTACCACAGATTTCTGCAGCGATACGCCATCCCATCTGGTTTGCACTTAGTGGGACTATCATTTGTTTTTCAACAGGACAATGACCCAAAACACACCTCCAGGCTGTGTAAGGGCTATTTCACCAAGAAGTAGTGTGATGGAGTGCTGCATCAGATGACCAGGCCTCTACATTTGCCCGACCTCAATCCAATTGTGGTGGTTTGGGATGAGTCAGACCGCAGAGTGAAAGAAAAGCAGCCAACAGGTGCTCAGCATATATGGGAACTCCTTTGAGACTGTTGGAAAAGCATCCCAGGTGAAGCTGGTTGAGAGAATGCCAAGAATGTGCAAATTGTCCTCATGGCAATGGGTGGCCACTTTGAAGAATCTAAAATATTTTTTTGGTTACGAAATGATTCCATATGTTTTATTTCATAGTTTTGATGTCTTCAATATTATTCTACAACAAATAAAATATAAAACATAACTTTCACTGGTACTGTATGTAATGTCATGATTCCAAAGCTCTACGATATTACAGATAGCAAGTTAATTATCTCGCATGTCAGAAAAGATTTGTAAAGTTGTGACAAAATTCGTGCTAATTTTGGGTTTTTGAGCTAGTGCCCAATTCCTTGAAGGAGAGCGCTCCTTTGTCCCAGAATTTCCCAGAATCCATCACGTGTGTCATTGACGTAGCATAGGCAACATTTCCCATCTCCTCAATAGTATATCTGTCGTTGCGAATGTCAGACGCCACTCTGTGAGACACACCCATCTGCAGGTTGAACATGGTGAGATTGTAGGCTCTTAAATATATAGTGTAGTTTGTGTAGGCGATATTACAGCCAACTAGCTAATTTACATGCTGATATTGTCTTTGTTATTATTGTGTGTAGCTACATTTGCTAGCTAGTTACCTAGGGTTGCATTTTGGATTGTGTGGTCAACTTGAGCTGCAAGAGATTTCCACAATGATTTTCCCTGTTACTACCAACCTTGTTATTATTCCAAAATGAAACATTTGATCACAAAACATATTGTTCTCACATGTTAGTGTTATTTAACACTGTACATTAAAAGAATGAGTTGTTTTGGGAGGATTTTTCCAATACAGTTGAGTCAATACAGAAGATTGTCAATTATTTTCACATTCTCGACTGGGATTTCAAATCCTTTCCCTGAACGGATTGAATTGAAATGGAATGGAGTCAGACTGTATGGAGAGAATTGTCAAGGGGCTGTCGGAAGAGGGAGGGAGGTAAGGAGAGAAAGAGGGAGCGTGAGGGATGAATTAGGAAGCGTGATGGTGGCACCCTACCCCCATAACTGCTGGTCAAGCATCTATAGTGTCCCTCCCAAGAGAGGAATATAGTCTGCACTGTTATTAGCCCCCTGTCACTCCTTAGCCCAACATAATGTAGCACTGAGCATCACCTATCTTTTCAGTCCTTCTTCTACAGTGAATGGCTCTCAGGTCTAGGTGGGGGTGTCCGTGGTGTGTGTGTGTGTGTGTATGTGTGTGTGTGTGTGTTGTTGTACTCCTCCTCTCTCCTACTGTAGCTCTCCAGTCCTTCTACAGTGAGTGTCTCTCCTGACTCTCAGGTTGTGGTGAGAGGCTGCAGTGTCAGGCTCAAGCACAGCGCAGCACTCGGGAAGTGACTCTCTGCTGTTTAATTTTGGGAACACTTGAGCTTTCGCTCCCACTAATTACAGACTTGTAATTAGCTTTCGGGGAGAATCACGTAAATGTCTAATTGTCTATTGACATCGTGCATTGAACTGAAAATAAAGCCCCTCTACCCCTGTTGCTGTATGGAGCTAAAGAACATAGACTGCAGAGAATTATGCTTTAGTTGTAGGGTGTGCATTTGGGAGTGTGCTCACACACAAAAATACACGCACACAAACACACACTTTCGATATTCCCCCTCACAACTGCTCAAGGTCTGACAGGGATGTGAACAGGCTGAGACTGTGAGAGTGAAATCCTCAACATACCTGTGATATGCCTGGCTCTTCTCTGGAGAAAACTTTTAGTCTTGAAAATTCGATGAGTCGACAAAAACAGTTTGAGCTCTCTCTGTGAGACATGCTTCATAGAGGGTGTTTGTTGGCATTCATCCAAAGCCTCTCCTGTGGTAGGTATAGGTTTTGTATGTGTGGTAGTGCTTACCTGTGTCTTATATTGTACACTGCCATGAGGGGGTGCATACACCTCTAGGGAGGAGGAGGAGGAGGAGGAGGAGGAGGAGGAGGAGGAGGAGGAGGAGGAGGAGGAGGAGGAGGAGGAGGAGGAGGAGGAGGAGGAGGAGGAGGAGGAGGAGGAGGAGGAGGAGGAGGAGGAGGAGAGGGATGAAGGATGGAGGGAGTGAAGAAAGGGAGCATTTGAAGAATCGGCTGCTGGTTAAGTAGATGGCAGAGGTCATAATACGCTTGGGGACGTTTGCTTTTCTGGAACGTACACAGACACAGACAGACAGGCACGTGTGTGTGAGTAAACACCTCATACCTTCGAGCAGGGAGTGAGTGACAGGCGGCGCGGCATGAGGAGCACAGTAGCTTCGGTGTGGGTGGAGGCGTGTGAATATGACAGTGTCATTATTTATTCATCTGGGTATTTATGATTCCTATTGAGGCCGGTCACTGATGGCTGTGTGTGTGTGTGCACACGTGTGCGTGAGTACCTGCGTACTAGTTCACTGTTCAAAGGCTTTACAGGCAGTACAGGCACTGCAAACTGAAAGGGGCAGAAAACACCACTCCTATTCACTCTGCCCTGCAGGATCCTGAGGAGAATCACTTTGCTGCGGGTGGTGGAGTGCTGCTACGGGAGTCTTGGTGTGTGTGTGTGTGTGTGTGTGTGTGTGTGTGTGTGTGTGTGTGTGTGTGTGTGTGTGTGTGTGTGTGTGTGTGTGTGTGTGTGTGTGTGTGTGTGTGTGTGTGTGTGTGTGTGTGTGTGTGTGTGTGTGTGTGTGTGTATTATGTATACGTATGTTGTTGTGGTGTGTATATGGTGTGTATATGGTGTGTACATTGATCTGTTTATGTGTCTCCACAAGTGTTTTGTGTGTCTCCACAAGTGCTTTGTGTGTCACAGCGTGGTGGTATCAGTATTATTATTATAGGGTGGCAGGTAGTCTAGCGGTTAGAGCTTAGGGCCAGTAACCAAAAGGTAGCTCGTTTGAAAACTCTAGACGACAAGGTGAATAATCTGTCAATGTTCCCTTGAGCAAGGCACTTAACCCTAATTTGCTCCAAGGGCGCCGTACTACTATGGCTGAACCTGTAAAACAAAACATTCCACTGCACCTATCTGGTGTATGTGACAAACAAAACAAATTCTCTGCATGTCTGGCTTTGTCTGCTGGCTGTTGATGTTTCTTAAGACTGTGAGTGTTTTGTTCTGCGTTGTAGGCCTGTAGAGTCTTAGCCTAGTCTAAGGCAGTACCTGCTGCTCAGGCTCTATTCCTAATGACAATCTATTCCCTACATAATGCACTATGGGCCCTGGTCAAAAATAGTGCACTACATAGCAGCGTTGTATTTGAGACCACCTAAAGCGAGACCCATTCAAGACCAAGACCAGAGCAAATTGAGTCCGAGTCAAGACCAAGTCCTGAGGGAGATCAGGGGTTCGAGACCGAGTCAAGACCAAGTCCTGAGGGAGGTCAGGGGTCCGAGACCGAGTCAAGACCAAGTCCTGAGGCAGGTCAGGGGTCAGAGACCGAGTCAAGACCATGTCCTGAGGGAGGTCAGGGGTCCGAGACAGAGTCAAGACCAAAGTCCTGAGGGAGGTCAGGGCTCCGAGACCGAGTCAAGACCAAGTCCTGAGGGAGGTCAGGGGTCCGAGACCGAGTCAAGACCAAGTCCTGAGGGAGGTCAGGGGTCCGAGACCGAGTCAAGACCAAGTCCTGAGGGAGGTCAGGGGTCCGAGACCGAGTCAAGACCAAGTCCTGAGGGAGGTCAGGGGTCCGAGACCGAGTCAAGACCAAGTCCTGAGGGAGGTCAGGGGTCCGAGACCGAGTCAAGACCAAGTCCTGAGGGAGGTCAGGGGTTCGAGACCGAGTCAAGACCAAGTCCTGAGGGAGGTCAGGGGTCCGAGACCGAGTCAAGACCAAGTCCTGAGGGAGGTCAGGGGTTCGAGACCGAGTCAAGACCAAGTCATGAGGGAGGTCAGGGGTCCGAGACCGAGTCAAGACCAAGTCCTGAGGGAGGTCAGGGGTACGAGACCGAGTCAAGACCAAGTCCTGAGGGAGGTCAGGGGTCCGAGACCGAGTCAAGAGCAAGTCCTGAGGGAGGTCAGGGGTACGAGACCGAGTCAAGACCAAGTCCTGAGGGAGGTCAGGGGTCCGAGACAGAGTCAAGACCAAGTCCTGAGGGAGGTCAGGGGTACGAGACCGAGTCAAGACCAAGTCCTGAGGGAGGTCAGGGGTCCGAGACCGAGTCAAGACCAAGTCCTGAGGGAGGTCAGGGGTCCGAGACCGAGGCAAGACTGAGACCAGAAAAATGCGAGTCCAATTCAAGCCCACGATTGTAATTGTGTAAAATCGGCACCATAATAAGAGTAAAGAAATGTCTAGTATTTCTGCGTTCCTATTTCAGAAGAACATATGGATTCTTCATACATTCACCATGGTGAAAATAGAGAGCCACTCAACAAATGACCACAAACCCAAACAGGTCTATAATAGACTAAAATACAAAACATGTTATAACTTCCCCCGGTCTCCTGACAAGTGCAACAAAGAGAGAGAGAGAAAGAGAGAGAGATTCAAATCAACATGCTTGAAATCGACTCATTTTGGCATGAGGGTCTGCTGTACAAATTGATGGAAAGTGGTCTTGGGGGGGGGGATATACACCACCATAAAAATGCATGTACACATACAACAAGTGTGAGGTAAAAATTGGCAATAAACACACATACTGTATATCTTTCCTCAGAGCCGTGGGGTGAGGCAGGGATGCAGCTTGAACCCCACCCTCTTCAACATATACTGCGTATCAATGATGGGCGATGGCACTAGAACAGTCTGCAGCACCCAGCCTGCCCTCAGCCTCTGAAGTCAAATGGGTACTGTTTGCAGATGATCTGGTGCTTCTGTCCCCAACCAAAAAAGGCCTACAGCAGCACCTAGATCTTGTGCACAGATTCTGTCAGACTTGGGTCATGACTGTAAATCTCAGTAAGACAAACATAATGGTGTTCAAAAAAAGGTCCTGTTGCCAGGACAACAAATACTAATTCTATCTAGACACCATTTGCCATAGAGCACACCAAGAAGTATACCTACCTCAGCCTAAACATCAACGCCACAGGTAACTTCCACAAGGCTGTGAACCATCTAAGAGACAAGGCAGGAAGGGCCTTCTACGAGACCGAGTCAAGACCAAGTCCTGAGGGAGGTCAGGGGTCCGAGACAGAGTCAAGACCAAGTCCTGAGGGAGGTCAGGGGTACGAGACCGAGTCAAGACCAAGTCCTGAGGGAGGTCAGGGGTCCGAGACCGAGTCAAGACCAAGTCCTGAGGGAGGTCAGGGGTCCGAGACCGAGGCAAGACTGAGACCAGAAAAATGCGAGTCCAATTCAAGCCCACGATTGTAATTGTGTAAAATCGGCACCATAATAAGAGTAAAGAAATGTCTAGTATTTCTGCGTTCCTATTTCAGAAGAACATATGGATTCTTCATACATTCACCATGGTGAAAATAGAGAGCCACTCAACAAATGACCACAAACCCAAACAGGTCTATAATAGACTAAAATACAAAACATGTTATAACTTCCCCCGGTCTCCTGACAAGTGCAACAAAGAGAGAGAGAGAAAGAGAGAGAGATTCAAATCAACATGCTTGAAATCGACTCATTTTGGCATGAGGGTCTGCTGTACAAATTGATGGAAAGTGGTCTTGGGGGGGGATATACACCACCATAAAAATGCATGTACACATACAACAAGTGTGAGGTAAAAATTGGCAATAAACACACATACTGTATATCTTTCCTCAGAGCCGTGGGGTGAGGCAGGGATGCAGCTTGAACCCCACCCTCTTCAACATATACTGCGTATCAATGATGGGCGATGGCACTAGAACAGTCTGCAGCACCCAGCCTGCCCTCAGCCTCTGAAGTCAAATGGGTACTGTTTGCAGATGATCTGGTGCTTCTGTCCCCAACCAAAAAAGGCCTACAGCAGCACCTAGATCTTGTGCACAGATTCTGTCAGACTTGGGTCATGACTGTAAATCTCAGTAAGACAAACATAATGGTGTTCAAAAAAAGGTCCTGTTGCCAGGACAACAAATACTAATTCTATCTAGACACCATTTGCCATAGAGCACACCAAGAAGTATACCTACCTCAGCCTAAACATCAACGCCACAGGTAACTTCCACAAGGCTGTGAACCATCTAAGAGACAAGGCAGGAAGGGCCTTCTATGCCATCAAAAGGAACGTAAAACTTGCCATCCCAATCACGATCTGGCTAAAAATACTTTGCTCTGAATGGTTGAAAGTCTGGGGTCCACTCACCAGCCAAGAATTCAGAAAATGGGAAAAACACCCAATTGAGAATGCATGCAGAAATGTCCTTCGTGTACAACGCAAAACATTGCATGCAGAGCAGAATTATGTACTATACGCGCAAATGTTTTAATCCAGAAAAGAGATGTTAAATTCTACAACCACTTAAAAGGAAGAGATGCACACACATTCCACCATAAAACCCTCACCTACAGAGAGATGAAATTATAGAAGAGTTCCCTCAGCCAGCTGGTTCTGGGGCTCTTTTTACAAACACAACAGACCCCACAGAGCCACAGCACAGCAACCCAATTAGACCCAACCAAACTATAAGAAAACAAAAATATAGCTATTTAACACACTGGAAAGAATCAACCAAGAAACAATCTGGCATCTGGCACTAAACAGAGTACACAGTAGCAGAATGGTGACATTCCCAAAACTATGTACAGACTAACCTTGCAATTAAAAAAAGTCCGCCATAGGCAGACCTGGCTCTCCTGAGTAGGAAGGCTGTGTGCACACTGCCCATAAAATGAGGTGGAAACTGAGAAGCACTTCCTTACCTCCAAAGGTATGGCCATATTAGAAACACATTATTTCCCACAGATCACACAGACCCACAAACAATTTGAAAACAAATCAAACACTGACAAACTCCCATGTCTGTTAGTCAAAATACTGCCATGTGAAATCACAGCAGCAAGATTTGTGACCAGTTGTCGTGAAAACAGGGCAACCAGTGGAACACAAACGACATTGTAAATACAACCAATATTTATCTGTTTACTTGTCTTCCCCTACTATTCATACTACAACTATTTGCACATTGTTAAAACACTGTAGCTGGTAATATAACATTTGAAACCTTAATGAGTGCAATGTTTACGGTATATTTTTTTTGTATTTTTGTTTACTTCATTTGCTTTGGCAATGTAAACATACACATTGTACCTAAAAAAAACTGGCTACTCCCATCGTGTACCAGGTCGGACCCCCCTTTGCCTTCAGAATATCCTGAATTCTTCAGGGCATGGAAACGTTGCTCAATTGGTATCAAGGGAAAACATTCCCCACACCATCGCACCACCACCACCAGCCTGTACCGTTGACACCAGGCAGGATGGGGTCATTGACTCATGCTGCTTATGCCAAATCCTGACTCTGTCATCAGCATGACGCAACAGGAACCGGGATTAGTCGGTTTTTCCACTCTCCTCAGTTCCCCAGTGTTGGTGATTGCGTGCCCACTGAAGTCGCTCAAGTCACTCGTTTTGCCCAATCTAACGTTCAAATCGAACAGTAACTGAATTCCTCGATGCCTGTCTGCCTTCTTTACATAGCGAGCCACATGACTCACTGTCTGTTTGGAGCGAACCACTTTTGTGAACAGGGTGGTGTATACAAAATAAATGTATCCCTGAGTATATGTTTCCCATGCCAATAAAGCCCCTTTAAATTGAATTGGATTCAAGAGAGAGAGCATGAGAGAGGGAGCGAGAGTGTCAGGATTTGGCCAGGGTTGTTCCGGTTTTTGGTCACTAGATGCCCCCATTGTGCTTTTTGACCTTTTGTTTTCCCTTGATCCCCATTATTATTTGCACCTGTGCCTCGTTTCCCCTGATTGTATTTAAACCCTTAGTTTTCCTCAGTTCTTTGCTCTGTGTTTGTATGTTAGCACCCAGCCCTAGTATTCTGTGAACTCTTGTTGATCCCGGTGGACTCTCTTGTGGAATTCTGTTTTTTGTTCTTGTTTATTTATTTTTGAGTATCTTTTGAGGCTTTTTATGCTATACCTACCACCTTGTGGATTTTCCTTTTTGTCTTGGAGGATTACCTTTTTTCTTGTGGAATTCCTTTTGAGGTTGTGGAGTTACATGTTTTCCTGAAGGACTTTTTACTTCATTAAATACACTGTCTCAAGTACTGCTGTGTCTGCCTCATCTTCTGGGTTCTGCTGACTATTCGTGGCTCAGTTGGTTAAGTGACTGTTTCTCACTCCGGAGACCCGGGTTCGTAAGCGGGTCCTGACAGAGAGAGGATATGGGCAAGGATGTACAGGGATCAGCCAATAAGCTTCAAACTTTGTCTGTCTTTCCTGCACACCCGATAGAATGACACAGACAGAAAACACATTGAAATATACCCACGCAGATCATTCTGTACATGCAGAACAATAAAAGCGCCAATCAACACTTAGACAAACGGAAACATACTTTACACAAACTCCCCTATTGGCAGCAGGTATGGTACCTACACTTCAAAGCGTTGCCATGGTGACTGAGTATCAGCTTGTTTGCTCAGTTGCATGCACTCTCTCTCTCTCTCTCTCTCCCTGGCACTTGCTCTCTTTCTTTCATCTCGTTCCATCTCTCTTGCTCCTTCTCCCTCTCCATCACGCCGTCTCTCTCACACTTTTCTCTTGCTCAGTCTTTCTTTGCTCTCTCTCACTCCCTTTCTCTCTCTCTCTCTCTCTCTCTCTCTCTCTCTCTCTCTCTCTCTCTCTCTCTCTCTCTCTCTCTCTCTCTCTCTCTCTCTCACACACACACATGCACACGCACGAACACAACCACACACAAACACGCACACACTCATTCAGTGTTTTGGTAATTATCTCTTTATTTCAGCCAGCTGGTTTAAACATGATGAAAACCAGACTGCATCTCCACCCATAATGAGAGGGGGTTACGCAAGAGGCCACCATAATGATGACCTACTGCATGCTCACACTAACGGCATGCCGTATGTTTCATACTTACAGTACTGAAACGTTGCACATGTAGTGAAAGTCCTACTTGCATTTTAAAGCATTCACTTTATCCCCAAAAACTATGCATCATCAACGTATGGGATGATATACTACTGAAAAGCTTACCAGAAATAATCACATTTTGGGATAAACCACCAACCCTGACTTGGTACGTTCACACTGTATCGTTAATGTAATTTTACATAGTCTTTATCCCGCTTGTTAACTCAGTCAATTAACACAGGTTAGATTGGAAGTAGGGTAGAGGATAATGGTTCATGGCTAAATGTCAGCCATATTGCCTCCGCTGTGGCGTAGGCTGGTAATGAGAGCATGGGAGCATGACTGAGAATAGGAGCTCTCTCTTCTAATGGGCGCCTAGCAGAATGCTAGAGAGCGCAATGGTTCAATGGGCGCTTTGTCTCGTAAGCAGCTCCCAACTCCAATATGGGGGGAGCACAGCGGGACACACCAACACCATCAGATACGCACACACACGCAGACATTTTCAGATGTGCACATGCCAGCACCTTAAACACACACACACACAAATAGACACAGCCACACACACTCAGCCATCTCTTCCTCACAACATCAAATTAACCACTCTCTGTATAATCTCTCAATTTCTCTTGTCTCTCTAACAGAAGAAGGGAACAATATGCCAAGAAGGTCTTTCTTCATGTACAAGAAGAGAGGAGAAAACAATCCACCAGTCAAACCCCGATTCTCCCTATTTCCATCGTGAATATGTCCTTCCTCTCAGTCGTATTTCCTCCTTTGTGTCGGGTGCCTGTAGTCCACCTCAGTGTTTGATTGGCAGATGGACGGATAACCTCTGGGCCCTATCTGGCTTTATAGACGGATGTCAGGACTGTGGTGGGGAGCCGTGAGGGGCATGAGGAGTAGATGTGTGAGCCTTCTAAGTCCAGAGGGCTTTAGACTGGTACAGAAACATAGCAGTGGTATATAGGGAGAAAGATGTTCTCGCAAGGAAGAGGAGCAGTATGAGGAGTGGCTGAAGAAGTCCAGAGGGCTTTAGAGTGGTGTTAAAACAAGGACAGAAAGGAGGTATACAGGGACAGAAAGGTGGTATACAGGGACAGAAAGGTGGTATACAGGGACAGAAAGGTGGGATACAGGGACAGAAAGGCGATACGCAGGGACAGAAAGGCAGTATACAGGGACAGAAAGGCGATATACAGGGACAGGAAGGTGGTATACAGGGACAGAAAGGTGATACGCAGGGACAGAAAGGTGGTATAAAGGGACAGGATGGTGGTATACAGGGACAGAAAGGTGGTATACAGGGACAGAAAGGTGGTATACACGGACAGAAAGGTGGTATACAGGGACAGAAAGGTGGTATACAGGGACAGAAAGGTGGTATAAAGGGACAGGATGGTGGTATACAGGGACAGAAAGGTGGTATACAGGGACAGAAAGGTGGTATACACGGACAGAAATGCGGTATACAGGGACAGAAAGGCGGTATACAGGGACAGAAAGGTGGTATACAGGGACAGAAAGGCGGTATACAGGGACAGAAAGGTGGTATACAGGGACAGAAAGGTGGTATACAGGGACAGGAAGGTGGTATACAGGGACAGAAAGGTGGTATACAGGGACAGAAAGGCGATATGCAGGGACAGAAAGGTGGTATACAGGGAGAGAAAGCTCTATATGTGGGCAAAAAAATGGTACACAGGGACAGAAAGGCGATATGCAGGGACAAAAAGGTGGTACACAGGGACAGAAAGGCGGTATACAGGGACAGAAAGGTGGTACACAGGGACAGAAAGGTGGTATACAGGGACATAAAGGTGGTACACAGGGACAGAAAGGTGGTACACAGGGACAAAAAGGTGGTACACAGGGACAGAAAGGTGGTATACAGGGACATAAAGGTGGTACACAGGGACAAAAAGGTGGTACACAGGGACAGAAAGGCGGTATACAGGGACAGAAAGGTGGTATACAGGGACAGAAAGGCGATATACAGGGACCCACAGGTGGTATACAGGGACAGAAAGGTGGTATACAGGGACAGAAAGGTGGTATACAGGGACAGGAAAGTGAATATGCAGGGACAGACAGGTGGTATACAGGGACAGAAAGGTGGTACACAGGGACAGAAAGGCGGTATACAGGGACAGAAAGGTGGTATACAGGGATAGAAAGGTGGTATACAGGGACAGCAAGGCGGTATACCTTTACCCTGAATCTTATTCTAAATCTAACCCTAACCATATCAAGCAATTGCTTATCAGCAGATAGTTTGTTTGATGGTATAACCATCTGTAGAGCATCTACAGAATGAAAATCCAGACTATCCAAATAAAGTGTGACCAATTTTATCACATGACATTTCGTGTCATTGTTGGGTACTTCAGATGATCACAGATCATCGTCTATAATTATCTCTGGCCCTCTGTGTGGCCTTATGACATGTAAAATATATAAAATAATCAAATAAGATATAAAAAATAAAAACATTATGACATAGTGTCATGTTTGTCATTTATTATCATGTCTTGTCCCTGTGCTCCCCATTCTATTCGTTTCCCTCTGCTGGTCTTATTAGGTTCTTTCCCTCTTTCTATCCCTCTCTCTCCCCCTCCCTCTCTCACTCTCTCGCTCTCTCTTCTCTCTATCGTTCCGTTCCTGCTCCCAGCTGTTCCTATTCCCCTAATCATCATTTAGTCTTCCCACACCTGTTCCCGATCCTTTCCCCTGATTAGAGTCCCTATTTCTTCCTTTGTGTTCCGTTCCTGTCCTGTCGGTTCCTTGTTTAGAATTCACCGTGCTGTGATTGTGTATCGCCCTGTCCTGTCGTGTTTTTGCCTTCATCAGATGCTGCGTGTGAGCAGGTGTCTCTGTCAGCTACGGCCTGCGCCTACCCGAAGCGACCTGCAGTCTGTGGCCGCTTCTCCTGTTATTCCCCTCCAGACTAGAGGATTTCTGTTATTCCCTGTTTGGACATTTCCTGTTAAGGATTCAGGATTTGTCGTTTTCTGTTTGGACTTGAATAAACTCTGTTTCTGTTAAGTCGCTTTTGGGTCCTCTTTCACCTGCATGACAGAAGGAACCGACCAAGGAATGGACCCAGCGACTTCAGACGCTGGTTACACTGCCGTCAAGATCCAAGGAGCCATGCTCGGCAGACACGAGCAGGAATTGTCTGCTGCTCGCCATGCCGTGGAGAACCTGGCCGCTCAGGTTTCCGACCTCTCTGGACAGTTCCAGAGTCTACGTCTCGTGCCACCTGTTACTTCCTGGCCTGCCGAGCCTCCAGAACCTAGGGTTAATAACCCACCTTGCTACTCCGGGCAGCCCACTGAGTGCCGCTCCTTTCTCACGCAGTGTGAGATTGTGTTCTCTCTCCAACCCAACACATACTCTAGAGAGAGAGCTCGGGTTGCTTACGTCATTTCACTCCTTACTGGCCGGGCAGGAGAATGGGGCACAGCTATCTGGGAGGCAAGGGCTGATTGCTCTAACAAGTTCCAGAACTTTAAAGAGGAGATGATTCGGGTTTTTGACCGTTCAGTTTTTGGTAGGGAGGCTTCTAGGGCCCTGGCTTCCTTATGCCAAGGTGAACGGTCCATAACGGATTATTCTATTGAGTTTCGCACTCTTGCTGCCTCTAGTGAGTGGAACAGAAAGGCTGCTCGCTCGTTTTCTGGAGGGACTCCACGCAGTGGTTAAGGATGAGATTCTCTCCCGGGAGGTTCCTTCAGATGTGGACTCTTTGATTGCTCTCGCCATCCGCAGAACGACGGGTAGATCTTCGTCACCGGGCTCGTGGAAGAGAGCTCGCATCAACGGTGTTTCCCTGCTCCGCATCGCAACCATCTCCCTCCTCTGGCTTTGAGACTGAGCCCATGCAGCTGGGAGGGATTCGCATCTCGACTAAGGAGAGGGAACGGAGGATCACCAACCGCCTGTGCCTCTATTGCAGTTGCTGGACATTTTGTTAATTCATGTCCAGTAAGAGGCCAGAGCCCATCAGTAAGCGGAGGGCTACTGGTGAGCGCTACTACTCAGGTCTCTTCATCTAGATCTTGTACTACTATGTCGGTCCATCTACGCTGGACCGGTTCGGTGCTACATGCAGTGCCTTGATTGACTCTGGGGCTGAGGGTTGTTTCATGGACAGCATGGGTTCGGAAACATAACATTCCTTTCAGACCGTTAGACAAGCCTACGCCCATGTTTGCCTTAGATGGTAGTCATCTTCCCAGTATCAAATTTGAGACACTACCTTTAACTCTCACAGTATCTGGTAACCACAGTGAGACTATTTCTTTTTGATTTTCCGTTCACCGTTTACACCTGTTGTTTTGGGTCATCCCTGGCTAGTATGTCATAATCCTTCTATTAATTGGTCTAGTAATTCTATCCTATCCTGGAACGTTTCTTGTCATGTGAAGTGTTTAATGTCTGCCATCCCTCCCGTTTCTTCTGTCCCTACTTCTCAGGAGGAACCTGGCGATTTGACAGGAGTGCCGGAGGAATATCATGATCTGCGCACGGTCTTCAGTCGGTCCCGAGCCAACTCCCTTCCTCCTCACCGGTCGTATGATTGTAGTATTGATCTCCTTCCGGGGACCACTCCTCCTCGAGGTAGACTATACTCTCTGTCGGCTCCCGAACGTAAGGCTCTCGAGGATTATTTGTCTGTGTCTCTTGACGCCGGTACCATAGTGCCTTCTTCCTCTCCGGCCGGGGGACTTTTTGTTAAGAAGAAGGACGGTACTCTGCGCCCCTGCGTGGATTATCGAGGGCTGAATGACATAACGGTTAAGAATCGTTATCCGCATGTCATCAGCCTTCGAGATTCTGCAGGGAGCCAGGTGCTTTACTAAGTTGGACCTTCGTAACGCTTACCATCTCGTGCGCATCAGAGAGGGGGACAGAAAACGGCGTTTAACACTCCGTTAGGGCATTTTGAGTACCGGGTTCTGCCGTTCGGTCTCGCCAATGCGCCAGCTGTTTTTCAGGCATTAGTTAATGATGTTCTGAGAGACATGCTGAACATCTTTGTTTTTGTCTATCTTGACGATATCCTGATTTTTTCTCCGTCACTCGAGATTCATGTTCAGCACGTTGACGTGTTCTACAGCGCCTTTTAGAGAATTGTCTCTACGTAAAGGCTGAGAAGTGCTCTTTTCATGTCTCCTCCGTTACTTTTCTCGGTTCCGTTATTTCCGCTGAAGGCATTCAGATGGATTCCGCTAAGGTCCAAGCTGTCAGTGATTGGCCCGTTCCAAGGTCACGTGTCGAGTTGCAGCGCTTTTTAGGTTTCGCTAATTTCTATCGGCGTTTCATTCGTAATTTCGGTCAAGTTGCTGCCCCTCTCACAGCTCTTACTTCTGTCAAGACGTGTTTTAAGTGGTCCGGTTCCGCCAGGGAGCTTTTGATCTTCTTAAAGAACGTTTACGTCCGCTCCTATCCTCGTTACTCCTGACGTCACTAGACAATTCATTGTCGAGGTTGACGCTTCAGAGGTAGGCGTGGGAGCCATTCTATCCCAGCGCTTCCAGTCTGACGATAAGGTTCATCCTTGCGCTTATTTTTCTCATCGCCTGTCGCCATCTGAGCGCAACTATGATGTGGGTAACCGTGAACTGCTCGCCATCCGCTTAGCCCTAGGCGAATGGCGACAGTGGTTGGAGGGGGCGACCGTTCCTTTTGTCGTTTGGACAGACCATAAGAACCTTGAGTACATCCGTTCTGCCAAACGACTTAATGCCCGTCAGCTCGTTGGGCGTTGTTTTTCGCTCGTTTCGAGTTTGTGATTTCTTACCGTCCGGGTAGCAAGAACACCAAGCCTGATGCCTTATCCCGTCTGTTTAGTTCTTCTGTGGCCTCTACTGATCCCGAGGGATTCTTCCTTATGGGCGTGTTGTCGGGTTAACAGTCTGGGGAATTGAAAGACAGGTTAAGCAAGCACTCACGCACACTGCGTCACCGCGCGCTTGTCCTAGTAACCTCCTTTTCGTTCCTGTTTCCACTCGTCTGGCTGTTCTTCAGTGGGCTCACTCTGCCAAGTTAGCTGGTCATCCCGGTGTTCGAGGCACTCTTGCGTCTATTCGCCAGCGCTTTTGGTGGCCGACTCAGGAGCGTGACACGCGCCGTTTCGTGGCTGCTTGTTCGGACTGCGCGCAGACTAAGTCGGGTAACTCTCCTCCTGGGTCAGAAAGACCGCTCCCATTCCTTCTCGACCATGGTCTCACATCGCCTTAGACTTCATTACCGGTCTGCCTTTGTCTGCGGGGAAGACTGTGAGAGCCGCCAATAAACGCAGGATTAAGAGTCCAAGGTATTGTTGCGGCCAGAGAGTGTGGCTTTCCACTCGCAACCTTCCTCTTACGACAGCTTCTCGTAAGTTGACTCCGGGTTCATTGGTCCGTTCCGTGTCTCCCAGGTCGTCAATCCTGTCGCTGTGCGACAGACATCTTCGTCGGTCCATCCTGTCTTCCATGTCTCCTGTGTTAAGCCCTTTCTTCGCACCCCCGTTCGTCTTCCCTCCCCCTCCCGTCCTTGTCGAGCACCTATTTACAAGGTACATAAGATCATGGACATGCGTTCTCGGGGACGGGGTCACCAATACTTAGTGGATTGGGAGGGTTACGGTCCTGAGGAGAGGAGTTGGGTTCCGTCTCGGGACGTGCTGGACCGTTCACTCATCGATGATTTCCTCCGTTGCCGCCAGGATTCCTCCTCGAGTGCGCCAGGAGGCGCTCGGTGAGTGGGGGGTACTGTCATGTTTGTCATTTATTATCATGTCTTGTCCCTGTGCTCCCCATTCTATTCGTTTCCCTCTGCTGGTCTTATTAGGTTCTTTCCCTCTTTCTATCCCTCTCTCTCCCCCTCCCTCTCTCACTCTCTCGCTCTCTCTTCTCTCTATCGTTCCGTTCCTGCTCCCAGCTGTTCCTATTCCCCTAATCATCATTTAGTCTTCCCACACCTGTTCCCGATCCTTTCCCCTGATTAGAGTCCCTATTTCTTCCTTTGTGTTCCGTTCCTGTCCTGTCGGTTCCTTGTTTAGAATTCACCGTGCTGTGATTGTGTATCGCCCTGTCCTGTCGTGTTTTTGCCTTCATCAGATGCTGCGTGTGAGCAGGTGTCTCTGTCAGCTACGGCCTGCGCCTGGCCCTGCAGTCTGTGGCCGCTTCTCCTGTTATTCCCCTCTACAGACTAGAGGATTTCTGTTATTCCCTGTTTGGACATTTCCTGTTAAGGATTCAGGATTTGTCGTTTTCTGTTTGGACTTGAATAAACTCTGTTTCTGTTAAGTCGCTTTTGGGTCCTCTTTCACCTGCATGACACATAGCTGTAAAACAAAAATAAAAATAAACATCAACTTAGTAAATACCATTGGTGTTTAATATGAGAGCTTCAGCAAGAAATATCCTTAATCATTTTTTTGCACAGTTTATTTATTTTATTATGTTAGTATGTTATTGTTGTAAATGTGTTGGTTGCCAAACTGGTGTCAGTTGAGAAAAAAGTAAATAGTTGGAAGTGTTTCACAGTTAATGGAAAAAATTATACCAGAAATTACTACATTTTTTTGGTTTGTTATTCAAGTATAAAATTATCAAAAGGTACCATAGATTTCCATATATTACCTGTTAATTTCCAAAATTACAGAAAGTTTGGATAACTTTGGTAAATTACCAGTAGTTTTGAGACCCTAATTCTTACCCATAAGACATTATCTCCACAGACAAAGAATGGACCATTCTTCACTTGTTTCAGCATTTCTCCCCATTAAACTAATGAGCATGATTAGACCCACAATTACATTTACTGACATCTCCCATTTATCAATTAGTGTTTATTGACTCGTCTCGCGGCTGGAAGATCATCCTGTTCCCCCATTTCTCCCCATTTGCTAGGCTTCCTCCACTGATCTGACAGATAGGAAAGATATGCTCAGGTTGAGAACGGCTAACGTCATCACACTGTTATTATTTTCATGCTCTGTGTGTGTGCGCTCTAAGTGTGTGTGTGTGTGTGTGTGTGTGTGTGTGTGTGTGTGTGTGTGTGTGTGTGTGTGTGTGTGTGTGTGTGTGTGTGTGTGTGTGTGTGTGTGTGTGTGTGTGTGTGTGTGTGTGTGTGTGTGTGTGTGTGTGTGTGTGTGTGTGTGTGTGTGTGTGTGTGTGTGTGTGTGTCTGCCTGTCGGTTGTCTATGCATCTCAGCACGGGTGAGATTCAATCTAAGACAGTCTTAGATAAACATTACAAAATTGGTTGACATCAAGCACTCTCAATTTGTCACGTTAAATAGATATGCACTCTGGTAATGAACCTTGTATCACTATGAGAATCTCATTCCTAACCATTAGCACCTATTTTCAGCAGCCACCACTTTTATTACTTTTACAGCAAAACGTAATATCTGCAAATTAATAGTTACCCACATGCTGCTATATCAACCTCCTTCATCAAATTATAATGACAAGGTTGTACAACGCAGACAAGATTATGCAAACAAAGACAGGAGGTGTGATGAGATGCCAGCACTAAGGAAGTAATTGTCGACAGGTCAGACTCCACACAACCTGATATCGGGAAAGAGAGGGAGTGTGTGTGTGTGTGTGTGTGTGTGTGTGTGTGTGTGTGTGTGTGTGTGTGTGTGTGTGTGTGTGTGTGTGTGTGTGTGTGTGTGTGTGTGTGTGTGTGTGTGTGTGTGTGTGTGTGTGTGTGTGTGTGTGTGTGTGTGTGTGTGTGTGTGTGTGTGTGTGTGTGACTCAGTAATAAAGGGAGGAAGTATGAGGTGTCTGGTCGAGAGAGTGGGCAGAGTGATGGAAAGCTTCTCCATGGCAGATTTGATCCCCAGGGACAGAGACATCCTACAGGGATGGGACAACTCTTAGAGTAATTGGGTCACTGCTATTGGGCCTAGATATTTTACCCTACCATGCTTTTGAAAGTAGGAGAGAAAGAAAAAGAACCTGAGAGGCAGAGAGAAAAAGAGAGAGAGCGAGAGAGCGAGAGAGAGAGAGAGAGAGAGAGAGAGAGAGCGAGAGAGCGAGAGAGAGAGAGAGAGAGCGAGAGAGCGAGAGAGAGAGAGAGAGAGAGAGAGAGAGAGAGAGAGAGAGAGAGAGAGAGAGAGAAGAGAGATAAAGTGACATGAGAAAGGGGATAGCGATAGGGACAGAGAAAGAGCGAGAACGATGGACAGAGGAGGAGAGCAAAAGAGACAGCAAGCAAAAGCAAGAGATTGGAAGGGGAAAGAGAGGGAGAGACGGACAGAGAAAGAGAATGACAAGCACACACTAAGCTGTTATTATGATATACAGTATCTCTGTAAAAGGCCATCGTGATTACACAACTGTAGTGTGATTCTGATTCGGTTTCAGAGACATGAACGGATCCTCGGCCCTCAGTTCCATTCTATATCTACAATCTCTAAAGAACTGGCATGAATAACCCACACATCCTTTCTCTTTCTCTGTTCTCCTTTCAGCTCTGCTCAGCAGTCAAACCCTGCCCGACTCTCCAATCATCAGCACAAAGAGATGTGGAAAGCGGGTGGGAATTTGGAAGCGGCGGGGATCTCCGGGCTACGGTAGGCCCAAGAAGGGATGCTCAGTCTGGGGAGGATAGTAGAGGGAAAGTGGGCGTCTGGTGGAGCTGCTGAGAGAAAGAGACTGAAAGGTCAGCGTTTGAGGGTTGTATAAATCTATCATTACGCTGCCCCGGAGCTAACACAAATAAGAGCTGAATGGCTCCTACCGCGTGTACTAGTCTAAAGCCAATCCTCTTCCTCTTTGTCTCCTGCTCTCCTATCCTCTTCCACATGTTTACACTCCCGCTCTCCCCTTCCTCCTCTTCTTCTATTGGCCTCTCTCTAATCCTCTTCTCCATTCTCCTCCATGTGTTTCCTCCCCACCCTACATTTCTCTCTTGAAAACCTTTCATAACATAATGAGACAGGTAGCATCATGGGATTTGTTAAGGTTATGCCTGTAAATTAATATTTGAAATCGAACACACATAGCGTCAGACAATGGAGAGATGACAATAATGTAACCTGAGTAGAGATCCCAAACAACCTGAGAGGAACACAGTCTTTCTTATGATGTATTTAATCGTGATACATTTCATCATATTGTGTTATTTCTAGCCAGACCTACATCTGTATGGGAGGTATTTCACTCTGGTTCTCTAGTTACAAACCTATCCTTGATGTTAGTGTCTGATTAGACACAGCCCTCCCTCATCCTCTCTTCGTGGTTCCTTTCCCCTCTCCTGGCGCACAGTGTCAGAACTTGCTGAGCCCAGGGGCTGCTGGGTAATGAGGCAGAAACCTTGATGATGGGGTCACTATGGTGATTGTGGTGTGGGAGACAAATTGACCCCCTTGTGACCAGCCTTGACTCTTGACCCATCAACTTCAACACTTAACCTGGCAACACAATTCGGTTCACCTCTCTCTCCCGCTCCCTCGCTCTAATTTGCTTTATTGGCATAACGTAGCAATGTACATATTGCCAAAGCTTACTTTTGAGATTTACAATATTAACACAATTAAAATAATCAATATTGTCAACGGGACAATAGTAACAACAATAATTAAGTGTCAAAATAACCATATGTTGAACAACAACAATAAGCATAGAGGATATGTGCAGATTGGTTGGTCTGTCAGACACTGTCCCTCATCTTACGGCAGGCAGCAATGTAGTGTGCTGCCAACTGACAGCTCTCAGCGGTCTCACCTGTAACAAGTGCGCTGAGAGTTGGGAAGCAAGTTCAGGGAGTGAGTGTTTTAATAAATTAAACAAACAATGACCACAAAACACAAACAACCCACCGACACGAAACAGAGTCAATAACACCTGAGGGAAGAACAAGGGGAGGGACAGATATAGGGAAGATAATCAAGGAGGTGATGGAGTCCAGGTGAGTATCATGAGGCACAGGTGCACGAGACAATGGTGACTGGTGTGTGGGGTAATCAGCAGCCTGATGACCTAGAGGCCGGAGAGGGACTATACCTGACATCCCCCAACAGGAAGGGTAGCCTCTTCTCATCAGAGAGGTCGTTGAAACCTTTAAAAGTGGTTTCACATTTGGGTGAATTACACTCTCTAATTGTTTTATATTTTTGACATTTTGTCAGGAAATGCAGCTCTGTCTCAGGTTATGTTGCGGTGCAGTGGTTGCTCAGCCTTCACTTTTTTTCTAAGGTTTTGATAAGTAACCATGGTCAAATAGTTTGCCACAGTGTTCTGTCAATTTAAGGCCAGATAGCACTGCATTTTGCTTTGTGTTTGTGCTTCTCAATAAACAATGTAGTTTTGTTTTGACTGTGTTCTAATGTGGTTTATTTTGATTGATTGGACGTTCTGAACCTGAGGCTTCATTGTATTAGTAAAACAGGTTTTGTGAACTCAGCCCCAGGACCAGCTGGATTAGAGTACTATTTTCTTTGCTCAGCTCTTGGCATTGCAGGGCTTGATAATGGTATGAGAGGGGGGTCACAGCATTTTAGATGTTTCCAAAACTTAATTGCTCCTTTTTTTGTTTTTATTATTAGTGGATATTGGCCCAATTCTGAGCTGCATGCTTTGTTGATAGTTTTTCTCAGGACGTGTAGGATAATCTTACAGAAATCTGCCTACAGGGTTTCAATGTGGTGTTTGTACCATTGGGTGAAATCTTGTTTTGTACACCTCGCTGCCATAAAGTACAATTGGTTCAAAGACACAATGAATTCGTTTTAGCCAAATTTTAAGCTCTGGTATTTACATTTGTTTTTTACATTTGTTTTTAATGGCGTAGAATGCCCTGCGTGCTTTCTATCTCAGTTCATTCACTGCCTCATTAAGGTGTCCAGTTAAGATTTTTTTTTACCAAAGCAATAGAAGTGTGTGCAGTACTCTATATATTTTATACCATTTGAGAACGTTGGTCTAATTCTCTGAGATCTGGATCTTCTCTGGAAAATCATTATTTTAGTATTTTTGGAGTTTACTGACAGGGCCCAGGTCTGGCGGTACTGGTCTAGCAAGTCTACGCTCTGCTGTGGGCCATGTGCAGTTGGTGACAACAGGCACAGGTCATCTGTGAAGAGTAGGCATTTAACCTCTAAATTGTGGAGACTAACACCAGGGGCTGTGTTTTTTTCTAGAATAGTGGCCAATTCGTTGATGTAAATATTGAAGAGTGCAGGGCTATGATTGCAACCCTGGCAAAGGACCCACACCTGGATAAAAATATAATTTCAATAACTTTGTAGAGCAGTCCTGTATGCCAAATAGAATCAAATGCTTTTTGGAAGTTGACAAAGCAAGCGTATATTTTGGTATTATTTTGGTGGACATCAGGCAGGGTGTGTAGGGTATAAATATGATCGGTCGTGCAATGTTTTGGTATAAATCCAATTTGGCTTTTACTCAAGACATTGTGCTTATTAAGGAAGTTTAGAACTCTTACAAAACTCTTGCAAAGGGACACATCCTTTTTCTCTGTCAGAACAAGTAATTTTTCAGTTTGAACCAAATTGAATATTTACCAATTAGATGTTGTAGTTCGGATTTGTACCAAATGATCAATCCTCCAGAGTCTCTGCCTGTATTGACAGAGCTGTGTTTCTGTGATGGCCAACATCTCTGTAGCCTGTGGGACAGTGAGTGACAATGTCTGCCTAACACCATGTCTGCTGCAGAATGATGATGTCCAAAGGCTGATGAGTTTAGGCCCTGAATGTTACACATGCTAACTGATAGCAATTTCCTGTTGCAAAAAGAATGTTATTAACAGCAAACATTTGTTATATTTTTCCCTTCTTCCTATTCATTGAACAAGTAAACTGTTAGTACAATAGCTCTGTGTGTGTGTGCGTGTGTGTGTGTGTGTGTGTGTGTGTGTGTCTGTGTGTGTGTGCGTGTGTGTGTGTGCCTTTACCTCCTCAAGCACTGTGGTAAGGTTCTCTGTCAGCTCCTGGACAGTTCTTCAGCTGGGTCCTGCACTGGTTGATCATCTGGTCCTGTGTCTGGGCTGGAGGTGGTGAAGCTGGGGGCTGCTCCTTTAGCTCAGTAACCCATACCTCTAACAGAACTAGCCTGTTTCTCAGCAGGCTGATGGTGGTGTGATCTTGGCTCTGGTAGTCGTATGCAGGCAGGGGGAGGATGGACCTGTTGTGTGGATCTGGGCTCCTGCTGTTGGAGTGACTGAGGTGAGGGGAGAGGTCGGGGTGCTGTCCTTGTACTTTTTGTTTTCCGCTATCTTCCTTAGAGTGGGGAAGTCCTGCACAACAGAGCTGAGTGCAGCCTCACTGCCCTGGACCATGACAGTGCCGTTCTGGTACATGTTTACCGTCAGAAACATGTTTTCCTGGTCTTTTTCACTGTCAAAAATGTGTATTTGCCTTCCCTTGCAGATGCCTTTCTTTGTTGTATAGCTGAAATGCTTGGTTCCAGCTGTATGCCAGGCAGTAGAGTGGTCTGTGTAAAATAACAGGTTCGTAACAGTCCTATTGTTTGAGCAGCCAGTAAACAAAATTCTTGGGTTCTCCCTCTGAATTCTGTGTTTAAAATGGATTCTTACCTTCTCTGATTTGATTTCTGATGGATTTTTCTTTTTAAAAAGTGGGGTCTCAGTCTCTGCTGCTGCTGCCTCAGTGGCCATGTTGCCATTGTTACCACCAGTAAAGATTTGAAGCTAGCCAGTAAGCTAGCTGACACATTTGAATTTAGCTAGCTAGCACGATTAAGACTGGTCTTTTAACTCACACTATGTCAATATTTTCCTCCTGTGTTGATATTTAGTAGAACAATTTGATTACCTATGTATTTTTTGCTCATTTAACCTTGTAATCTCACTCTAAACAACCAGAAAGTTCCAACAAGTCAGGAGCTGTTCGTCTACATGACTGCCTCTCTCTAATACTTTATTGACAAGGCTCAAAGTAAACATAAACAAATATGACATATAATATCAAACGCTCTCTCATACTCACTCACCTGCTAACAAAATTCTGTTCACACATGTATTATTTTCTCTCTCTCTGTCACGACTTCTGCCGAAGTCGTTGCCTCTCCTTGTACAGGCGGTGCTCGGCGTTCGATGTCACCGGTCTTCTAGCCATCATTGATCCTTTTTCCATTTTCCATTGGTTTTGTCTTGTTTTCCCACACACCTGTTTTCAATCCCATTCATTACCTGTTGTGTATTTAACCCTCTGTTTCCCCTCATGTCTTTGTCAGAGATTGTTTTATTGTCAGTGTAGTGTGATTGTTGTATAGGTGCGCGTCGGGTCCTCGTACCCATGTTTGTTTGTTTATGTACATTTAGTGTTATGGAGCATACTCCGTGGACTTTATTAAAAGACTCCATTTTAACCTCCATTTGACTCTCCTGCGCCTGACTTCCCTGCCACCTATTACACCTATGCATGACACTCTCTCTTTCTTTCTCGCTCTCACCTATCATTCCTTTCTTTCTCTCGCTCTCAGTCTCCCCATGCCTCTAATACCCTGCTGACCTCCCTCTCCACTTTATAATCTCTCTCCCTCACTCGTTCTCTCTCTCTCTAGTCTTTATCGCACTCTCACACTTCCATTAAATTCAGTCCCGAAATGAAATACCATTTTCTATATTGTCTTGGCTTACAAAATGCTTATTGTGCCCAAGTATTTACCTAACAAATAGATGTAACGTGTAAAACAACGTTAAGCAAGTATGAAGGATTAAAGAGTAAGCCATTCAATTCACATAAAACCACAATAAAAATAACTTTTAGAAATAAGGAATAATATTCTTAAAATTAAATATAAATGAACATTTGGGAGAAAAGTCTCCATAGTCTATTAAAGGGGAAGTTCAGCTTTTTACAAGTTAATGTCGAAAGTAGAAACTGTAATCCATGGTTCACCTGGTTCATAGACTGCTTTCAGGGTGAGGAACCATCTAACATTGAGTTATAAAATACTGACCTTTCCCTTTTAACAAGTGCTGTGACAGACAAAAGGAATTGGTTTGATAAGATATGGCTTTAGTGAGGAAATTATTAACGGAGAGGGAGAACATTTCTGGCAAAAACTCAACATGCTGATCTAAGCCGAGTCCTAGCCTGGAACAGGTCTCTCTCTCTTTCTCTGCCAGCCAACCTTTTAACACACCTCCATGCTCCCACTCACACACCGACAGCACATCTACACACACTCACGGTGCATTCGCATCCACACACATTTTTACAGTTCACAATGCCTCTTCTATCCCTTGTTCTCCTTCACAGAAACCCATTCAAAAATACACATAACGACATAATGACAGAGATTCTCTCCAACACTGTCTCTCTTTATTCAACAATTACACCCACACACCATACAGTGTTCTCACATAACTACTGCACTGTTCACATATTGTAGATTTGCAAACAAACATGAACACGGAATACCTTTAATAAATAGACATACCTATATTTCCACATCCCCAAAAAACATACCTACACCTACGTCCTCCTTTTCCAAATGACCACCACCTGGTTTGTCACATAGCCAGTGGGTGACACAGGCCTGCCCCTCCCCATGGCATGGTGTGATGCAGTGCTGTGGAACTGTATACTGGAAAAAGAGCACGCAGGTGGAATCTTTGAAATGGTAAAGAGGTTTGTTTATAGAGCAGCACAGATGAAAGAGCTGCGAGGAGAAGCACGAGGCTGGAAGGAGGGAGGGAGGTAGGGAGGAGGAAGAGGAGGGGGAGCTGTTTTCTACTCCTTCGGAACACATAGCCTTCTATTTGACACCTCTTCTTGCCAGGGGATAAGAAACACGCACGCTATGAAAGATATACGGATGAAAGGACTGTATGCTGATGTAGTGCCAGGGAGGCACTTAATTAGATACACAGATCACCCTACAGAGCACAACCAAGACCATGGAGGTCATACAGAGAACTAGGTAGAGTAGGGCTATAGACTGTGTTTTATATTATTATTATTATATTATTATTATTATATTATTATTATTGTACTAGTCTAGGGCTAGGGCTGGGCAATATATTGTATTTTAAGGTATACACTTAGAAAAAAGATTCCAAAAAGGTTATTTTGTCCCCATAGGATAACCTGTTTTTGTTCCATGTAGAACCCCCTACATGGAACCAAAAAGGGTTCTACGTGGGACCAAAAAGGGTTCTTCAAAGGGTTTTCCTATGGGGACAGCCAAAGAACACTTTTAGGTTATATTGCCAACAGCATACCACCCTGCATCCCACTGCTGGCTTGCCTCTGAAGCTATGCAGTGTCGGTTCCTGGATGGGAGACCAGATGATGCTGGAAGTGGTGTTGGAGAGCCAGTAGGGGGCACTCTTCCCTCTGGTCTAAGGAGAGCCCAATACCCCAAGGAATTGAAGGGGACATTGCCCTGCGTAACGTCTTTAGCTGATGTGTGGTGAGCGTTCTGGCGCAAGGAAATGGTTGCTGTGCATCACCCAGGTGGGTGCTACACATTAATGGTGGATGAGGTGAGTTCCCCCTACTATGTAAAGTGCTTTGAGTACCTCCTTTGGGTGAAAAGCGCTATATGAATTCAATCAATTATGAATTAATAGCTCCTTTTTATCTAAGAGTGTACCGGTATGGATCCACATTCTGGTATGGATTTTTACAATGCTGTCTATAACGATATTTTGATACAGTGCCAAATAAATAGAAAGTTCTACAATTTGGACTACTTCAATGTCAGTTTTGTCCTAGTTTGGTTCGTTATTAAACAATCAGAATGGAGAAAGACCATTGAAACCACCTATAATTAATTTGGTGCCATCCTATAGTCATCAACTATTCACTAAACAAGGGATGTAGTGGACGGTAATCGCCATTTACGCCCATTGCTATTTGGTTACTTAGCATTTACCCACTTATTATTGCAATTTTTAAGGTCCCACGTCTCCAGACAATTCTACAGACATCCCCCAAACAAAAAAAAACCTGACTCTTGAAGAATGAGTGCACAACTGGTAAATAGTTGCTTATATATACACACTAAGTAATCTGAGGGGGGGGGGTGTGCCTCCTTGTCAACAACAGTGGTGCACAATCTCTAATATTAAGGAAGTCTTGAGGTTCTGATCGTCTGAGTTAGAATACCTCATGATAAACCGTAGACCACACCATTTACCAATAGAGTTTTCATCTATATCTCTCATAGCTGTCTATGTGCCACCACAAACCGATGCTGGAACTAAGACCACACTTAACAAGCTGTATAAGGACATAAGCAAACAAGACAATGCTCAACCAGATGCGGTGGCCGGGGATTAAATGCAGGGATACAAATCAATTTTACCTCATTTCTACCAGGATGTCTCCTGCGCAACTAGAAGCAAAAAAAGCTCTAGATCACACCTACTCTACACACAGAGACACATACAAAGCTCTCCCTCACCCTCCATTTGGCAAATCTGACCATAACTCTATCTTCTTAATTCCTGCTTACAAACAAAAACTTGCGCTCAATACGGAAGTGGTCCGATAAAGCGGACGCCAAGCTACTGAACTATTTTGCTAGCAGAGATTCTAATCTGTTCCGGGATTCATCCAATGGCACTGAGGACTTTACCACATCAGTCACTGGCTTCATTAATAAGTGCATCAACGACATTGTCCCCACAGTGGCCATTCATATGTACATATCCTAACCAGAAGCCAAGAATTACAGGCAACATCCGCACTGAGCTAAAGGCTAGAGGCGGTGCTTTAAAAAAAACACTTTTGTCCGGACTTTTTAAAAAGAAAAATCACACTATGCCCTCAGATGAACCATCAAACAGGCAAAACCTCAATACAGGACTAAGATCAAATCATACTACACCGGCTCGGACACTTGTCAGATGTGGCAGGGCTTGCAAACTGTCACGGATTACAAAGGAAAACCCAGCCAAAAGCTGCCCAGTGACACAAACCTACCAGAGAAGGTAAATGCCTTCTATGCTGGCTTCGAGGCAAGCAACACTGAACCATGCATGAGAGCACCAGCTGTTCCGGACGACTGTGCGACCACGCTCTCCGTTGCCAATGAAAATAAGACTATTAACCTCTAGCGACGAGCAATCCCGTATCCGGGAGCGTAATCATAGCCTCAAGCTCATTACCATAACGCAACATTTCCTATTCAAGAAAACTCGTGAACAGCTTCTACCTCAAAGCCATAAGACTGAACAGTTAATTTATTAAACGCCTACACGTACATTCTGCTTTTCACCCCCTACCTACATGTGCATACTACTTTAATCAGTCATCTAACCAAATCTACATGTAAAGTGCATTGAGAAAGCCTTCAGACCCCTTGACTTTTCCACATTTTGTTGCATTACAGCCTTATTCTAAAATGTATTAATGCTTTTTTCTCATGAATATGCGCACAATATCTTTTAATGATGAGGTGAAGACAGGTTTTTGGATATTTTTTGATAACATATATATTTTTAATGTAAACTGAAATTTACATAAGTATTCAGACCCCTTGCTATGAGACTCAAAATTGAGCTTAGGTGCATCCTGTTTTCATTGATCATCCTTGAGATAAATAAATAAATAAATAATAAATATGCCATTTAGCAGACGCTTTTATCCAAAGCGACTTACAGTCATGAGATGTTTCTACAACTTGATTGGAGTCCACCTGTGGTATATTCAATTGATTGGACATGATTTGGAAAGGCCCACACCTATCTATATAAGGTCCCATGGTTGACAGTGCATCTCAGAGCAAAAACCTAGCCATGAGGTCGAAGGAATTGTCCATAGACCTCTGAGACAGGATTGTGTTGAGGCACAGATCTGGAGAAGGGTACCAAAAATATTCTGCAGCATTGAAGGTCCCCAAGAACATAATAGTCTCCATCATTCTTAAATTGAATAAGTTTGGAACCACAAAGACTCTTCCTAGAGCTGAGCAATCGGGGGAGAAGGGCCTTGGTCAGGGAGGTGACCAAGAGCATGATGGTCACTCTGAGAGTACTCCTCTGAGGAGATGGGAGAACCTTGGGAGAACCTTGCAGAAGGACAGCCATCTCTGCAGCACTCCACCAATCAAACCTTTGTGGTAGAGTGGCCAGACGGAAGCCACTCCTCAGTAAAAGGCACGTAAATGACTCTCAGACCATAAGACACAAGATTCTGTGGTCTGATGAAACCAAGTTGGAACTCTTTGGCCTGAATGCCAAGCATCTCATCTGGAGGAAACCTGGTACCATCCCTACAGTGAAGCATGGTGGTGGCAGCATCATGCTGTGGGGATGTTTTTCAGCGGCGGCAGGTACTGGGAAAATAGTCAGGATCGAGGGAAAGATGAATGGACCAAAGTACAGAGAGATCCTTAATGGAAAACCTGCTCCAGAGTATTCAGGACCTCAGACTGGGGAGAAGGTTCATCTTCCAACAGGACAACAACCCTAAGCACACAGCCAAGAGAACGCAGGAGTGGCTTCGGGACAAGTCTCTGAATGTCCTTGAGTGGTCCAGCCAAAGCGGGCTTGAACTGATCGAACATCTGTGGAGAGACCTGAAAATAGCTGTGCAGCGACGCCCCCCACCTAACCTGACAGAGCTTGAGAGGATCGGCAGAGATGAATGGGAGAAACTCCCCAAAAATATGTATGCTAAGCTTGTAGTGTCATTCCCAAAAAAGACTCAAGGCTGTATTCACTGCCAAAAGTGCTTCAACGGGGTACTGAGTAAAAGTTCTGAATACTTATGTAGATGTGATATCAGTTGTTGTTTTTTTAATATAAATTTGCTTACGTTTCTAAAAACCTGTTTTTGCTTCGTCATTATGGGGTATTGTGTGTAGATTGATGAGGGGGGGGAATGATTTAATCAATTTTAGAATACGGCTGTAACGTAACAAAATATGGAAAAAGCCAAGGGGTCTGAATACTTTCCAAATGCACTGTACATATTACCTTAATCAATCATCACAACTACCTCGTACAGACAGTGGCAAGAAAAAGTATGCGAACCCTTTTCTGCATAAATTGGTCATACAATTTGATCTGATCTGCATCTAGGTCACAAGAATAGACAAGAACAGTCCGCTTAAACTAATAACACAAACAATTATACGTGTTCATGTCTTTATTGAACACACTGTGTATGTGAACCGTTGGAAATAGTAACTGGTTGACCCTCCTATGGCAGCATTAACCTAAACCAAACATTTTCTGTAGTTGTGGATCAGACCTGCACAATGGTCAGGAGGAATTTTGGACCATTCCTCTTTTTCAAAACTGTTTCAGTTCAGCAATATTCTTGCGATGTCTGGTGTGGACTGCTCTATTGATGTCATGAGACAGCATCTCAATCGGGTTGAGGTCAGGACTCTGACTGGGCCACTCAAGAAGGCATATTTTCTTCAGTTGAAGCCATTCTGTTGTTGATTTCCTTCTGTGTTTTGGTTCGTTGTCCTGTTGCATCACCCAATTTCTGTCGAGCTTCAATTGGCAGACAAATAGCCTTACATTCTCCTGCAAAATGTCTTGATAAACTTGGGAAATCATTTTTCTGTTGATGATAGCAAGCTGTCCAGGCCCTGAGGCAGCAAAGCATCCCCAAACCATGATCCTCCCTCCACCATAATTTACAGTTGGGATGAGGTTTTGATGTTGGTGTGCTGTGCCTTTCTTCTCCACACATAGTGTTGTGTGTTCCTACCAAACAACACAACTTTAGTTCTGTCTGTCCACAGAATATGTTGCCAGTAGCGCTGTGGAACATCCAGGTGCACTTTTGCAAACTTCAGACTTTTTTTGGACGGCAGTGGCTTCTTCTGTGGTGCTCTCCACAACAAACACCATTAGCTTTTGGAGAAGTCATTAGCCTAGGGATTCACATACTTTCTCCAACCTACACTGTGAATGTTTAAATGATGCATTCAATATAGACAAGAACAATACAACACGTTGTGTGTTATTAGTTGAAGCACACTATGTGTGTCTATTGTTGTGACTTCGATGAAGATCAGAACATCTTCCCCATTCTATTTCTCTTGACTTGTTCAAATGTCCAGTCTAAATGAAGCATTCTGGGAGGGCTGACCTGATGTGTAACTCGTTTCATATTTGAAATACATAAAATGACATTAGGCCTTGCCTATAAGACTACATTAAAATGCAATCAAAATGCAAAAAATACACTTCTTAAAATGTCTGAAGATTTCGTTTATATCCGTTGTTTGACTTATCCACTGGAGCTTATAGTTTATCCACATCTTCTACCATCACTGCATAAAACATATTTACAATTTACATTTTTCAGAAACCGCCAAGTACCGTCATACCATCAACAAAAAAATACTGTGGCATTATATTTTGGCTGTTCACATTGTCCTTTCCAACACAGTTCCAGGAACTATGGTGGCTGCGTAACCAGGCCAGCCAGTAGAGCTTGGCTTGGCATGGTTTGGACATATAGTGCTGCTACAAAGGGGAGAAAGGCAAGAAAGAGAGTGTAGCATGCAAGAAGGATAAATCATGCAGATAGGCCATGCAGATAGGAACCATGCAGATAGTACCCATGCAGATATGAACCATGCAGATAGGAACCATGCAGATAGGCACCATGCAGATAGGAACCATGCAGATAGGAACCATGCAGATAGGAACCATGCAGATAGGAAACCATGCAGATAGGAACCATACAGATAGGAACCATGCAGATAGGAACCATGCAGATAGGACCCATGCAGATAGGAACCATGCAGATAGGAACCATGCAGATAGGCACCATGCAGATGAGCCCAAATAGCAAAAGAGGTAGCTAAATAAGATGCATGCAGGCTTGCATAAACTATACCACACAAACACACACAATCCCAAACTAGTCTGTGTGTGTACAGTGATAAGACAGAAGAAGGGTTGTTATGGGGCTGAGGAAGGGTACAGAGTCTACAAGGTAGGCAGACAGGCCGAATGTGTCAAATCATACTTTTATAAGGTACAAAAATAATGATGTGACCACACACTCTCTAATCTAGCAAAGGAGGAACAGACAGATATTTGTATTTTGGCACTGGAGGTCAAAGTCTGATGATGAGTGACCAGTACTTGCTGTAGCGCTAACTGCTAACCATACAAAACAGTCTGTGACACATGGTCCCGTTAGCTATTTCTTTTGACTGGTGTTCCCCAAGGCTCATTAGCTCAAGTTGCGTTTCAAAGCATGAGCAAATGTAGGACACATCTGAAGAGACTATGTGACTGGCTACAGCGCTTGGTCACTGGAGGGTCCTTCGCAGCTGCCACTCTGTGTGCATGCAAGCATGAAATGCATATTTGCTGCAGGAGGACTCAAGAATACTCATCATAATTTCAGCCTGTCAGAAGAGGAAAGCAGATTCCTCCTCTGTGTCTCAAAAGGAAGGTCTGTGTTCAGTAGGCTACAATCTGAATACAGGAAAAACGTAAATGTAGGGTTCACGCTAGAGGGATAGAGGAAGGGGAAAACAAGCGTTCTTACATTAGAGATTTATCAAAAAAATAAAAAAGGAGACAGGAGAGAAATCCACTCTGCATTTAAAGAGAACTGTGACACTGAAATCAGTATGAAAGAACTTGACACCGCTGTTAAAAGAATATCATTAGGGAAAGCACCAGGGCCAGATGAACTTCAAATGTCTATCAATTCTTAGGTGAAGACATTAAATAACTGGTATTTGATGCTTTGAAATAATGTATAGAGAATAGACACTTGGGGAAAACATTTTTGAATCAATGTTGTTTCCATGTTGCACAGAAGAAGAAAAAAATGATGTTTTGATGATGAATCAACGGGGTGAAAAGTCATCAACGTAAAGGAACGCAAGGATATATAGACAATCTGCGCCCTGTGACATTACGTAAAGGTATAATTCACCCACCGAATTAAAAATCATGAAACTCTGGTCAATTTCGACGAAACTCCTGTCAGTGTGTAAAATAAAACAATTCCTTACGATTTAACTTATTAGTGGTCAGTCTGTGAAAATCAGGAAAACGTGTAGGAACGTGTCATAACTACATCATTCTCTTTACTGGAGATAGGGAATAACACACTACCACATTTCATAATGTTTTTAAAACAATTGCCTGGACTCCAGATCGCCTAATCAACCAATAAATGGTATAAACATACTAGTCTAGAGAACGCATCCATCCACTCATACTGCCATGACAAAGTATATATTTCGCTTAGATGTGCTCAAGCTAAACAGTATACCAAATTATTCAACTCCATTTCTACTTCAAGTTACCATGTCACAATGCGCCCTGTGTCTGTGGGAAACCGAGATATTACAATAAGAAAGAGATAGAAATCCCATTGGGCAATGAATGGAGAAACGACCCACCCAACTGGCTGTCGACCCACCGCATTCACGTTGTCATGAGCGTCACGCGGTTGCTAAGCTAATTGTCCCTTCTCAAAGTCAGAGTATGAGTCGAGAAACGTGCCTGTCTTCCTCGAAAGTACGTAATGTCACGATTCCAAAGCTATACGACATTACAGACAACACGTTAATTATCTCACATCTTGGAAAATATTTGCAATGTTGTACTTCTTGTTGCAATGTTGTACTTCTTGTTGCAATGTTGTACTTCTTGTTGCAATGTTGTACTTCTTGTTGCAATGTTGTACTTCTTGTTGCAATGTTGTACTTCTTGTTGCAATGTTGTACTTCTTGTTAAGCTAAACACCAAATTGACTCCCATTCAAACCTTTTTTAATTCAGTTTCTTCATGTTCAACTGGGCTCTGGGAGTCTATTGTCAAATGCTCAGGAAAGTTTTAAAAGTACTCTACCGGTCAAAAGTTTTAGAACACCTACTCCTTCAAGAGTTTTTCTTTTTAGACTATTATCTACATTGTGGAATAAAAATGAAGACACCAAAACTATGAAATAACACATATGGAATCATGTAGTAACCAACAAAGTGTTAAATAAATCAAAATACATTTTATATTTGGGATTCTTCAAATTGACACCCGTTGCCTTGACAGTTTTGCACACTCTTGGTATTCTCTCAACCGCCTTCACCTGGAATGCTTTTCCAACAGTCTTGAAGGAGTTCCCACACTTGACTGATTTTCCTTCACTCTGCAGGCCAACTCATCCCAAACCATCTCAATTGGGTTGAGGTCGGTGGATTGTGGAGGCCAGGTCATCTGATGCAGCACTCCATCATCTCTCACAAGTGGAAATCATCCGTTCACCCACACCACATCTCACAAAGCCACGGTGGTTGGAACCAAAAATCTCCAATTTGGACTCCAGACCAAAGTACAAATTTCCACTGGTCTAATATTCATTGCTCATATTTCTTGGCCCAAGCAAGTCTCTTCTTATTATTGGTGTCCTTTAGTAGTGGTTTATTTGCAGCAATTCGACCACGAAGCCCTGATTCACATGGTCTCCTCTGAACAGTTGATGTTGAGATGTGTCTGTTACTTGAACTCTTGGGCTGGAATTTCTGAGGCTGGTAACTCTAATGAACTTATCCTCTGCAGCAGAGGTAACTCTGGGTCTTCCATTCCTGTGGCGGTCCTCGTGAGAGCCAGTTTCATCATAGCACTTGGTTTTTGCGACTGCATTTGAAGAAACTTTCATAGTTCTTAAACGTTCCATTTTGACTGACCTAATGCTGGACTGTCGTTTCTCTTTGCTTACTTGAGCTGTTCTTGCCATAATATGGACTTGGTCTTTTATCAATTAGGTATATCTTCTGTATACCCCCTACCTTGTCACAACACAACTGACTGGCTCAAATACATTAAGAAGGTACACCTGTTAATTGAAATGGATTCCAGGTGACTACCTCATGAAGCTGGTTGAGAGAATGCCAAGAGTGTACAAAGTTGTCATCAAGGCAAAGGGTGACTTTTTGAAGAATCTCAAATATGAAATATATTTACATTTGTTTAACACTTTTTTGTTTACTACAGAATTCCAAATGTGTTATTTCATAGTTTGATGTCTTCACTATTTTTCTACAGTGTAGAAAATAGTAACAATAAAGAAAAACCCTTGAATGAGTAGGTGTCGTAAAACCTTTGACCGGTAGTGTATCTCTGTAGTGTATCTCTGTGGTAAAGAAACATTACTCTGGTCTCCCTCTCTCTCTGGGTAGAGACGTTTATAGCTCAGTGGTAGAGACATACCGCAAGTTGAACTGATGAGTAAGACTGCTAAATTGATAGTGCAGCTTGTTTAGGCGATCTCACAGCGAGCTACAACACATGCTGATATTGACCTTTGCATTATTTTGTGTAGCTATGTTTTCTCGCTAGTTAGCAACCTAACTAGCTAGCCAGCCTGCCCAGAGAAGCAGAGCATTGGATTGTGGGTTTTGTAGTAGACTTGAGCTGCAACAGACTTGAGCTGCAACAGCTCCAAAAATGATTTTCACATATTTCTACCAGCCTTGTTGTAATTACAAAATGAAACATTTGTTCACAAAAATTGCTTTCACACATTGGTGTGGTTAGGGGGCTATTATTTCATTCAGAAAAAAATACTCTTTGCACCAATAAACTACAGCGCTTAAAAGGCAATTCCACAAGTAATTATTATTATAGTCAAAGGAACGTTGACTTATTCTGTTGCAGTACCACAGATGTTTTCATTACTTATTGGTAGATATGATTCCTTAGATAAAAAAAATGTAATACATTCTGAAGAACTACTCTTTGTCACGAATTCCACCGAAGTTGGCTCCCCTGCCTGTTCGGGCGGTGCTCGGCGGTCGTCGTCACCGGCATACTAGCCGCCACCGATCCCTTTTTCGTTGTCTGTTTGTTTTTGTCTTATTAGTTGCACCTGTCTATTTGTGTGCTTGATTGGCTTCCTTATTTATAGTATGTTTACCCGCCCTTGTTTCGTGCGGGATTACTCATATGTTACGTGTGTATGTTTTTTTGGTGTTTGTGCTCTGGACCTGGTACCCTGTTGTGTTGGGTTGGTCCACATTTTCCGCGCCCTGTTTTGTTGGGCATTAATTTCCGTGCGATATTAAAAGTGCGCGTCTTCCTGTGGAATTATATGCTCTCTGCGCCTGATTCTTCCCTCATGCACCAAGTTACCCGTAACACGCTTACTGTAGTGTTTCACCTTCGAAAGGAAATACGGTGCCTTCGGAAAGTATTCAGACCCCTTGACATTTTCCACATTTTGTTAGGTCACAGCCTTATTCTAAATTGATTATTGAGATATTGCTCCTCATCAATCTACACACAATACCCCTTAATGACAAAGCAAAAACAGGTTTAAGAAATGTTTGCGAATTTATTACAAATAAAAAAACTGAAATGACATTTACATAAGTATTCAGACCCTTGACTCAGTACTTTGTTGAAGCACCTTTGGCAGCGATTACAGCCTTGAGTCTTCTTGGGTATGACGCTGCAAGCTTGGCACACCTGTATTTGGAAACGTTCTCTCATTCTTCTCTGCAGATCCTCTCAAGCTCTGTCAGGTTGGATGGGGAGCATTGCTGCGCAGCTATTTTCTGGTCTCTCCAGAGATATTAGATCGGGTTCAAGTCCGGTCTCTGGCTGGGCCACTCAATAGCATTAGGAGACTTGTCCCGAAGCCACTCCTGCGTTGCCTTGGCTGTGTGCTTAGGGTCGTTGTTCTGTTGGAAGGTGAGCCTTCGCCCCAGTCTGAGGTCCTGAGCGATTTGGAGCAGGTTTTCATCAATGATCTCTCTGTACTTTGCTTCGTTCATCTTTCCCTCAATCCTGACTATTTCCCAGTCCCTGCCTCAGAAAGACATCCCCACAGCATGCATGTATTAAAAATAAAAAACAGAAATACCTTATTTACATAAGTATAAAGTTCCTTTGCTATGACATTTGAAATTGAAATCAGTTGCAGGATTGTGTCAAGGCACAGATCTGGGGAAGGGTACCAAAACATTCTGCATTATTGAAGGTCCCCAAAAACACAGTGGCCTCCATCATTCTAAAATGGAAGAAGTTTGGAACCACCAAGACTGTTCCTACAGCTGGCCGCCCGGCCTTAACTGAGCAATCGGGGGAGAAGACTCTTGGTCAGGGAGGTGACCGAGAACCCGATGGTCACTCTGACAGAGCTCCAGAGTTCCTCTGGGGAGATGGGAGAACATTCCAGAAGGACAACCATCACTGCAACACTTCATCAATCAGGCCTTTAAGGGAGAGTGGCCAAACGGAAGTCACTCCTCAGTAACAGGCACATGACCGCCCGCTTCAAGACTGTTGGTAAAGCATTCCAGGTGAAGTTGGTTGAGAGAATGCCAAGAGTGTGCAAAGCTGTGTCTACTTTGAAGACTCTCAAATATAAAATATATTTTGATTTGTTGAAAACTATTTTGGTTACTACATGCACCCATATGCGTTATTTCATAGTTTTGATGTCCTCACTATTATTATACAATGCAGACAATAGTAAAAATAAAGAAAAACCCTGGAATGAGTAGGTCTCCAAACTTTTGACTAGTACTGTATATAAAATGAAATATTACTCTGATACCAAGAAATGGGTTATAGAACTGTGATACAGTGACCCGAGAAGTGAAATCCTTAGTAGCTTATTTCACACACACACTGTTAGTAACGTAAGCATTTCGCTGCACCTACTATAGCACCTGTAAACTGTGTACTCGACCAATAAACTTAGATTTAATATATCTAATAGATAATTCACTTTGATTGAGCCAAGGTAGGCCTATATAACCTTCAGTTCTCCAATCCCACTCATGCATTTACGTCACATCGTGCCAATCATTCTAATTTACACTGATTAGCTAGGCCTAATCAGAGAAAATGAGTCGGAACGCGAGAGGAGCATCAGTGTGTCGGATAAGTGATTCCTGAATAAGTTTAAAAGGACGGTCCTATCCTCAATAAGTTCGTATAATTACTGTAGCAGTCGGTGCCGTTCACTTCATGTGGTGTTGAAAGCTAATGAGAGAGAGAGCGCGCGCACAGTACCCCCACCAGGGAAGGAGAAAGATATTCCCTCGCCCCCTTCACTGGTTTCGCTAACCGTCATGTAGGAAACTGTTGCTATAATAAAAGCAAACCACGGGACTGTAGAGGAAAAGAGGGGCAAAGGGGGGAAAGAGAGCAGGTGGTGTATAGGCTACGAAACATGTAGGCTGGGGAGACCGCCTAAGTAAATTGACCATAAATCCAATGAGAGAGAGGGCGCGAGAGAGAGAGAGAGAGAGAGAGAGAGAGAGAGAGAGAGAGAGAGAGAGAGAGAGAGAGAGAGAGAGAGAGAGAGAGCGAGAGAGAGAGAGAGAGAGAGAGAGAGAGAGAGAGAGAGAGAGACAAAATCGGGAAAGAAGAAGCAAATAGCAAAGAGACGCCAATTAGACCGGCAAAATCGGCCCGGAGCCGTGGAGAGCATAGCCACTTGGCTACTTCTGCATCGTCGGTTTTATAAATCAGACTTTTGAAGATATTATTTTCACAGTTGGCTTATTCTATCGATGCTGTTGGCTTGAATTGAGTTTTTTTTTCAAGGTAATTTACGGCCACAGTAGTTGGACCGCGTTTTACATTGTGTGCTGTGCCTAGCTCTCAGTGGATTAAACGGTCGTCTCCGGAGCCTGCTGCAGAGGAATAGGGGAATTTCAGCACCCTGGACAGCGACTAGCAGTTGAGGTAAGCGGGTCCGCTAAACTTATCAGCTAGTAGTAGATATTCAAACGTCTTTTGCGTAATATTTTGCTTAATGTTTTACCGCAGTTGTAAGGGAGAAAAGTGCATTATTACATTTGAATGTCAAAATATTAGCATACCTTGAATACATTTGAGGAGGGTGAGACCTTCACAAAGGCGATAATTGGGTTTCGGGGAAGTTAGGTCAATGAGGGTGGTTTGTAATATATTCCAAAGGATGCAGACTGTTTGAATATGAACGCTGCTGCGGCTCTATTACCTTGAGTCCCTGCCTCTGCGCTCTCAAGTTTATTAGGCTACTCAACATAACATTCATAAGAATAAATATGAAGTTAGTACGCCTTATCTATTTCAATACTGGATGTGTGTATGGTCAAGAATATTGTTCACTATGAAATAGAGTGAATAGAGTTTCAAGTGATTGTATACCAAAAATTGCGCGTGCAGAATTGTCAAAGGATGGTGTTTCCGTTTGTGGGAGGCGGGTGGGGGAGAAAAACCCAAATATTCTTTAAGACCAGCTATTTATTCTGAGGAGTCAGCGCGTGTCCACTCAGCAGCAAAAAGCAGCTCATGCATCGGAGTCTCCACAGAGAAAATCTCCTGTTCAGCGCGAGACATTTCTTCCCATTGGCACGGAGCCAAGAGAAGCCCCCCCACCACCCCACAAAAGAAATATCAGAAACGGCGCGTGCTGCACTCACACCCCCGAATCCTAATTCAAACTGGCTAATTAACGATGTCTGACAAAGAAAAAAAACACAGGAATACACTGACATCATAAACTATTTTATTTGCATAGGCCTACAAATGAGCTGGAGATAGCAGCACTAACCAATGGACCTTGTCCTTCAGTGTCCAGTAATCTGGAAACATGCAGACATCCTGACACCTTGCATTACCTGTGGTTCTGACTCTCCTTTCTAGCACAACCACTTACCTTATCACCCTCTCAAACATTTGAAAAATGACAGGCCTCTCTCTCACTCTCTACTTCTCTATCGCACTCACTCACTCACTGACTGACTCTCACTCTCTCACTCTCTCTCCCACTCTCTCTTTCCACAATTCAGGTGAGAGGAGCTGTTTCAGTTGCAGCTTCAAATACGCCTATTGCGGTTTGACATTTTCCATAACACTGACTATGAAAATAAATCTCCTTTCTAGTAAACGCATAACAACAAAGATATGGTCCTTCACACTGTGTGAGTGAAAAGAATGTTAGTTGTTAAGTAGAGGGGCTCAGACACTGACAGAAATGAGAAGAAGTAACCAACAGAAATGACATTATTCCAGAAGACTGCACTCTGGCTTCCTTGAGGACTGAAAACAGTCTGAGCTCTGACTGTAAAGTAGGAGTTGTGGGTTATGATGTCTGCAGTGTTATTGTCTGTAAACCCTTCATTTTATCTTTACTATGTGAAACAATGACAAAGGAATATGTCATGCTCAATTTATTGGACAATAAATAGCCAAGGTATTTCAAGTTGAATAGCCACCCCACAAAGACATCAGAAAAATATGCATCAGTGGAGGCTCCTCAGAGGAGGAAAGGGAGGACTATCCTCCTCAATGAATTTCCTAAAAATGTAAGTAGTAAAACATTTAGAAAGTTATCCATCTTAAATTATGCTAAATATCATCACATCACAAAATAATTTATTAAAACACTATTTTGCAAAGAAGGTCTACAGTAGCCTCAATAGCACTACTGTATGGTGTAGCTGGTGTAGCTGGAGGACAGTTAGCTTACGTCCTCCAGACTATCAGAGCTCTTGAAACATGAACTGATATGTTATCCACCCAATCGAAGGATCAGATAATTAAATTAGTACCAATCGGAATCCACACTTCAAGATTGTTTTGATCACGCGGACTGGGAAATGTTCCGGGCAGCCTCAGAGAATAACATCGATCTGTTGGTATAGGGACAAAGTGTTGCAATTCAATGGCTCAGACACGAGATGTTTGTGGCAGTGTCTACAGGCAATTACAGACTAAAAAAAGAAAACCAGCCACTTCACGGACACCAGCATCTTGCTTCCAGACAAACTAAACACTGTCTTTGCCCGCTTTGAGGATAATACAGTGCCCCACTACCAAGGACTGTGGGCCCTCCCTCTCCTCCGTGGCCGAACATGAGTAAGACATTTAAACGTGTTAACCCTCGCAAGGCTGCCGGCCCAGACGGCATCCCTAGCCACGTCCTCAGAGCATGCACAGACGAGCTGGCTGGTGTGTTTACGGACATAGTCAATCACTCCCTATCCCAGTCTGCTTTCCCCACATGCTTCAAAATGGTCAGCATTGTTCCTGTACCCAAGAAGGCAAAGATAACTGAACTAAATGACTATCGCCCCGTAGCACTCACTTCTGTCATCATGAAGTGCTTTGAGAGACTAGTCAAGGACCATATCACCTACACCTTACCTGCACAATGCCCCAAACGGACCACCGATGATGCAATCGCCATCACAATGCACACTGCCATGTCTCATCTGGACAAGAGGAAAACCTATGTAAGAATGCTGTTCATTGACTACAGCTCAGCATTCAAAACCATAGTACCCTCCAAGCTCATCATTAAGCTTGAGGCCCTGGGTCTCAACCCCGCCCTGTGCAATTAGGTCCTGGACTTTGACGGGCCGCCCCCAGGTGGAGAAGGTAGGAAACAACATCTCTACTTCACTCATCCTCAACACTGGGGCCCCACAAGGGTGCATGCTCAGCCCACTCCTGTACTCCCTGTTCACCCATGACTGCGTGGCCATGTACGCCTCCAATTCAATCATCAAGTTTGTAGATGACACAGCAGTAGTGGGCTTGATTACGAACATCGACGAGAGCCTACAGGGAGGAGGTGAGGGCACTCGGAAAGTGGTATCAGGAAAACAACCTCTCACTCAATGTCAACAAAACAAAGGAGATTATCGTGGACTTTGGGAAACAGCAGAGGAAGCACCCTCTTATCCACACCGATTAGGACAGCAGTGGAGGAGGAGGAAAGTTTTAAGTTCCTCGGGGTACACATCACGGACAAACTGAAATGGTCCACCCACACAGACTGTGTGGTGAAGAAGGGGCAACAGTGCCTCTTCAACCTCATGAGACTAAAGAAATTTGGCTTGTTACCTAAAACCCTCACAAACTTTTACCGATAACTTATCCGACACACTGATGCTCCTCTCGCGTTCCAACTCATTTTCTCTGATTGTGCTGTAGGGCAGGTAGTTGCCCCTGGTGATGCATTGTGCAGACCTCACCAGATGTTCTCTTGTTGTTCTCATCTTGTCAGGCTGTATCACCGCCTGTCACATACAGCTGATGTATTGTGCATTGAAGTCCATAAGCTAAAGAAGAGGTGAGAGGAGGAGAGCGCATAGATGCGAGAAGGAATACAACGTGGCTGCTATGAAAGTGAACTGTGTGTGATCAGTGATGAAATCAAGCCACAGATTCTATTGAAAAACATTTCTTACACCGAAGCAAACGGAACAAAATGGGGATAAACATTTTTATTTAATTTGACCTTTTTTATACAGGTTTTTCTCATTGAGATAACATCTCTTCTCCAAGAGAGATCTGGTCCAATAGCAGCAGGATGAACTGTCTCAAACAGTTCTAGGAACCTATATGGCACACACACACACACACAAAGTTCTACACATCACATCTCACAAACAGCACTAGGAACCCAATACGACTGGCTGACAGTTTGATAACTGTGTTCACTGGGGTTTTTCCATAATCTAGATTTCAGGTCAGAGCGTTTTCATGAGAGTGCATGCTAACTGTACTGTGGCTTGTGTTCCTATACGCCTCAAATCACATTTATGAGTCTCTTTAAATTCAAACCCTGCTAGACGGATGTCATTATAACTACATACAGTATTAGCATAACAGTAAGAACATGCAGAGAGACGGCTGAAGTAAACACACACCATCCCACACACTCGCATGCACGCACACACAGACACACACACGCGCACAAATACTGTACACAGCAGTGGCGGCCGGTGCCGTTTAAGATGAGGGAGGATGTTTTTTATTTATTTTCTATTACAGCATATTGGATGACTGTCCTTCATATTCCATTCATCCAGTTCAATGTAACATCGATAGGTTTAGGCTACTATATGATACTGACATTATCCCTATACCCATCATGAGGTTGCTACAACCTAGCCGATGAATGAAGGTTTACAACGTAGATGCACACAGGTCGAGAGAAACATTTGAAGTGACAGTCAGTGATACATGGACAGACAGTGACACATTCCATACCGCCTTGCACACTCTTGCCTGTATCTAGCTGATCTAGGGTGTACCAGGGGTGAGGAATTCCAGTCCTCGTTGGCCTGATTGGTGTCACACTTTTTATCCATCCCTAGCAACCGCAGCTGCTTAATCAACTTTCATTCTAAACTGAAGATCATGATTAGGTGATTATTGGAGTCAGGTGTGTTAGCTGGGGCTGGGACAAAACTGTGACACCAATCAGGCCCTCGAGGACTGGAATTGCCCACCCCGATAACCATTAGTCCAACAGTTGCAAACAAGAGTTTTCTATTGAACAAATTCAAGTATGTTTCTCTGTTACGTTCAGTTTGCTTCTGTTTTAGAAACGTGTTTCAACAGAATCGGCAGAATGAATACAACCCTGATCACACGCAAACACAGTTCAATTTCTTAGAAGCCACATACAAATAGCATGATCCCTTTGATCGTTGTATAATTCCTTTTCGCCTCTACTCGCTCTCCTCCTCTCACCATTTTCCCTTCGCTTCTGAACTTCAGTGCACAACACGTCAGCTGTCTGTGACCAGGTGGAGAAATGTTCCAAGCCCATATCATAACCACTAACCGCTACACACAGCCTGCAACGTTGTCAACATAGTAACGTCATAGTCAATGTAGCTACTAGAACTAATGCCTTAGTAAACCTGCTACAATCATGCAGTACAGTCAGCAAGCAGTTCAGCAGTTACACTGGCAGGCCCCGGTGGCAAAAAATATATACAACCAAAAGCGTACCTTGACTTGGAAGAGTTCCAGGGTTGGATAGCCTTCGCTTGTAAATTAAGTGAACATTTTTAAAAAATATATAAAAAACTACATCTCTCTCTCTCTCTCTCTCTCTCCTTAATTTTTAAAGAAATAATTTGTTCAAAACTGTTCAACTATTGTCTTTCTCTCTCTGTCAACTACTCACCACATTTGATGAACTACAGTGCTTGCTAGCTGTAGCTTATGCTTTCAGTACTAGTTACATTTTCTGATCTTTTTATTGGATGGACAACATGTCTGTTCATCCTGTAAGAGGTCTGATTGGTTGGAGGACATCCTCTGGAAGGAGGTGAGAACTACAAGCCTCCTGTGTTTTGTATTGAAGTCAATGTACCCAGAGGAGTACAGAAGCTAGCTGTCCTCCGGCTACACCATGGTGCTGCCCTAAAGAGTGTAGTTAAAGCTACTGTTGACCTTCATCGCAAAACGGTGTGTTTTAATCAATTATTTGGTGACATGAACATAATTTAGTATAGTTTTACCTAAAGAGGATAACTTTAATGTTTCACAATTTTTTTTTTATGAAATTCAGAAAAGGATGGTCTTCCCCTTCTTCAGTTGAGGAGCCTCCACTGATACACACAAACAAACCCCTGAACCCTTTCCCTTTCCTCACTTTTAGATTTGAATAATCAGAGCAAGCTAAACTCAGTAGCGCTGGATGTGGCTGTCTCAGAGAATATTAGGTTGCAATGAGCCATGCCAATAAGGGATGTGTGTGTTCAGAATACAGGATGCGCTTACTCACTCCGCTGTGCACTTTGTCAGCCTTTTCTATAGAGTACAGAGAGTGAGAAAGGTGGGATGTATTTTGGAGCACTGTGCTCTTTCTGTGCTGTGCTGTGCTTTGCTGTGCTGTGTTGTCCTATGCTGTGCTGTGCTGTGCTGTGCTGTGCTGTGTGTTGGTATCTTGGCTGAAACACACAGCCACTTTAACAGTCAGCAGTCATCTCATCACTGGTTCTTGTCTCTTCAGAAACAGTGCTGCAGGGCTATAATCTCACTGGCATAATGACATCCACTCCAATCAATAGCCAAATGGCAGCAGGAATCAATAGGCTTAGATACCGTAATGTACAAAACGTGGCAATGCTAGAGACGGTGGAAATGGCAGCTCGAGGCTATTTCAGTTCAGCATCGGGACTAGAGAAAAAAAGTAGCTTTTAGTTTTAAAATCAACATAACGTTAATGAGCCATTCATTATTAATGGATGTGTCATCTGTGTTTATTATGTCAATATAATTGCAGCATTAAAAAATGCAATTTCTCTTGTTCCCAGACCATTTCCTACACACACACACACACACACACACACACACACACACACACACACACACACACACACACACACACACACACACACACACACACACACACACACACACACACACACACACACACACACACACACACACACACACACACACACACACACACACACACACACACACACACACACACGGCTGCGGTGCAGGGTGAAACAGTGGAGACCTTGCAGCCCTCTAAGCATGCAGTTGTCAGAGATACAGGTCTGATGAGAAATCAGTCAGCTGAAGTAGTGTGTCCTGTCCTGGAAGAGAGGAGAGACCACTCCACTAAAGAGTGCCTGGTCTATGACTGTTCTATGTCTGCTAAAGTACTAATCTATGCTTGCTCTCTCACTACTCCGCGATTCATTTATGACTGCTATGTGACCAGTTTATGCATGTACAATATTGCCTTATGCATGCCTATGCAGGGTGAAACCTGCTCAGAAAAAGATTTGGTAGCATAAGGCAGGGATCATCAACTAAATTCAGCCCTGTGACAATTTCTTGACTTTAGCTGACAGTCAGATGGCCATGCACAAATTACTTGTACACTGCAAATTGACCGCAAGAAGCCCAAACAGATCTAACATTTGACTAAAACATAATCCTTTCAAATCTTGCTTATATTTCTATAGGATCAAATACATCTCTCTATCATGCGTGGGAATACTTTGAAACCGATTTCCAAAATTAAAATCACTTGGAGCTGATTTGCTGGTGTTTTTACAGTCTTTCATATCCAGCAATAAAAAAAATATAATTATTATTTTTTGCTCAGAAAACTTAAGGGGCCAAATAATATCACCCACAGGCCAAATTCGTCCAGCGGGCCACCAATTGGGGAACCCTGGCATAGGGTGATTGTAAAAAGGGATAACACTCAAAGTAGAGGTCATACCTCAAAGGATTAATGGCAGAGGAAGCGGGGCAGAGGAAGGAGGACAGACGAAGAGAGGCAGGGGGACAGAGGCAGGGGGACAGATGCAGTGGCTGGCAAGCTGCTTCGGACTGGCCAGGGGACAGAGCAGGGATGGTGAGTTAGCCAGAGGCAATGGTGGCTGCAGTCCAAGTGGCCATAAACATTAATAAAGCATGTAATCCCAAAGAGATTGTTTCTTTTACAATCCATTAAAGTGATGAATATAAACCATTTTCACCAGGACATAGAGGGCTATCCTCTTAGTGGAAGTTAGGGTATGAGTAGGTGTGATGCGGACAAAAGACCAGTGCACGAAAGAGTTCACTTCTTCTGCAGCATTCGCTGTAAAATATAACGCTATGTCCTTGTGTGTGTGTGTGTGTGTGTGTGTGTGTGTGTGTGTGTGTGTGTGTGTGTGTGTGTGTGTGTGTGTGTGTGTGTGTGTGTGTGTGTGTGTGTGTGTGTGTGTGTGTGTGTGCGTGCGTGCGTGTGTGTGTGTGTGTGTGCGTGCGTGCGTGCGTGCGTGCGTGCGTGCGTGCGTGTGTGTGTCTCAGGCTCGGGGGTGAATACGAGGCTAGGCCGTCTGGTGCCCCTACCGCCACGGCGTTTAAGACGCAAGTCGAATGGAGCTCATCTCAGAGTGTGACGATCTGTAAATCAGGCATCAGGCAAAGCCCAGCTCAGCTGCTTTGTGTACATCAACAGATGGTTGTGCTCACATTGATTTGTCTGTACAGCTGTACAGGGTACAGATGGAGGCGAGGTTGTGTTACGGCGCAGCTGTGCAGACCGACAGAGGTGAACCTGATGAAACTGATAGCGAAACAGCGGCGCTGTTTGCACTGCATAATGAAAGAGAAAAACAGTCTTGTTTTTGAATATTAGAGGTAAAGTTGAGGTATGGTTCATGCTCATGCTGTGTAAGAACAGGAGTCTGAGTGTGAAGAAAAACAACTGTTAGCTGTACACTTGCATTTGCACATTTAGCAGGGGGGATTAAATAAGGGATGAATGCATTGACTCAACACAGCCAGCAAATACTGAGAAACATTGTCCTAACTCCGCATGACAAGCTACAATATGTGGAAGATGCATTTGCCTTTTAAGATTATATTGATCATGATATGCTGCAGCCAGTCCACCTAACAAGCTATGCTCCAATAACGTCGCGGCAATGACTTTGGAATGTCCTCTGTTACTCTGTTACTATGTCATGTAAGCAGAAATACACAATGGCTCTATACAAAATGACTTTGCAGCCTACCTTGTCAGCTTGGGGATTCGAGCTAGCAACCTTTCGGTTACTGGCCCAACGCTCTAACCACTAGGCTAGACTCTCTGGTGGGGATGTCTCTAGCCTGGTCCCAGATCAGTTTGTGCTGGCAAGACAGCACAATCAGTTGCGGGACCAGGCGAGAACGTCCCCAGGCCCAAGCAGTGTTTGCTGTGCAGTTGTAATTACATTCTATACTCTGGGTGTAATTTAGTCAGGTCCACAGTGTCAGCAAACAGGCTGGTGTTCTGTGGTCCCTCTATGCTGTCTCAGAACACTGGGTTATTTAATTACACACACACGCGCGTGCAAGTACGAGCAGTCACGGTCACGCAAGCAAGCGCACACACAGCCACACATTTGCGCTCTCTGTCTTTCCCTCTCTCGCTCCCTCTCTCACACACAAACTATGTGTGTGTGTGCCCGTGCAAACACACACACACTCAGTGACCCCCCCCCCCCCTAATTTGTCCCCTGCTGCCCCCCTGCCCTGCTGCAAGCCCTCACGGCTCAGTGACAGGGTCACTGCCACAGTGAATTAACCCTGCTGTCTGGGCCTCTGTGACCTGCTTGTCGGACATTATTGCCTGTGTGGTGGTGCATCTCGCCCCATTGAGCAGGAGTAGCGGGCCTAGGTGGGTGAAATGTACAAGACCAGTGCTTGTCAACTTTTTTGTACCAGGCTGTGGTACAAAAACTGACTGAATTGGTCTCAGTGAACCATCTGACGACCCGGTCAGCAACACCTTCGGGACCGATACTGGTCTGCAAACCACAGGTTGAGCAACACTATATTAGGCTAGCTGGGGTAGAAGGCTAAGCAGTTGGTCTGGCTGGTCTGAACTTGTCATTTCTGGTCTGGACTGGTCTGGCTTGTCTACTGACTGGGGAAAATCAGCCTGCTTGATTTGACTGCGGGCAGTAGCTCTACTAGCTGCAGCAGCTGGCTGCTGTGTCACTGCCTCTGGGCTCTGAGCTGTAGCTCCTTTGACTGCTATGGCTCCTGTGTCACTTGAGACACTGCGGCTCCTCTCCTACGGCTGCAATAAGTTTTTCTGCGCTGCTGAGAGAATGCAAGGACACACACAAGCACACACACACACACACACACACACACACACACACACACACACACACACACACACACACACACACACACACACACACACACACACACACACACACACACACACACACACACACACACACACACACACACACACACACACACACACACACACACACACACACGCTGCCACCACTGCCGCTAGTGCTGTGTTTGTGTGTGATGTTTATGCAACATTTGTGCCATGTTGGTGCGCATTGGTGCACATATCTGAGTCTGTGTCTCTGTGTGTCGATCCCAGTTCAGTGATTAGCGTGTTCTCTTTAGCTGTTCCATTTTCTTTCTCAAGGCATCCTGAGAGAAGCAGAAGCGCTCTGTAATTAGCCTGGAAAAGCATAGAAAAACATCAACAAACAAAGATGAAACAATCCACGCCTAGCCTTCATTTTGCTACTGAGCACCATCATCATTACAACTAGACATGTTCAGTTTCCACAGGTGTAAGCTTATTCGCTCATTACAAACAACTCACTCTGGCCCTGAACAACATCAAAACATCGGGCATGTTCCAATAAGGAGTAAAAACCCATATAGTGTTTTATATAATGGTTTTGGGTGCCAGATTGAGCTTGTTGGTTATTATAGTTGGATAGTTGGACCTTGGACCCATCCATATCCACAGCTCTCTGTCCAACTGCAGGAGGTACCCAGTATTAGTGCCCGTGGTTTAATCTGAAAGCCAGATAGAGGGAGAGGGATGGCTGCAGCAGCCCTGGTAGAAAGCAATAATGAGGGAAATAATCATCCAGCCAACCCATCCAACTCCAGCCCTCCAGTGGCAGACATGTTGGGTAAAAGAGATGGCTATATGTGATAAACAGATACCTCTCACTATATATATATAGGTGTCTCGTTTTCTCTCCTTCTGCTTTTCGCCCTTTATTTTTTTGTATTCCCTGATTCTCTCGCTTCCCTGATTCCCTCTCTCCCCTTCCCTCTCACTCTCTACCCTTCCCTCTCACTCTCTACCCTTCCCTCTCACTCTCTACCCTCTCTCTACTCTCTCACTCTACCCTTCCCTCTCCTCTTCACTCTCTACCCTTCCCTCTTCCCTCTCACTCTCTACCCTTCCCTTCCCCTCTCACTCTCTACCCTTCCCTCTCACCCTTCCTCTCACTCTCTACCCTTCCCCCTCTCTCCCTCTCACTCTCTACCCTTCCCCTCTCACTCTCTACCCTTCCCTCTCACTCTCTACCCTTCCCTCTCACTCTCTACCCTTCCCTCTCACTCTCTACCCTTCCCTCTCACTCTCTACCCTTCCCTCTCACTCTCTACCCTTCCCTCTCTCCTCTCACTCTCTACCCTTCCCTCTCACTCTTCCCTCTCACCCTTCCCTCTCACTCTCTACCCTTCCCTCTCACTCTCTACCCTTCCCTCTACCCTTCCCTCTCACTCTCTTCCCTCTCCCTCTCTCTCCTTTCCCTCTCACTCTCTACCCTTCCCTCTCACTCTCTACCCTTCCCTCTCACTCTCTACCCTTCCCTCTCACTCTCTACCCTTCCCTCTCACTCTCTACCCTTCCCTCTCACTCTCTACCCTTCCCTCTCACTCTCTACCCTCCCCTCTCACTCTCTACCCTTCCCTCTCACTCTCTACCCTTCCCTCTCACTCTCTACCCTTCCCTCTCACTCTCTACCCTTCCCTCTCACCCTTCCCTCTCACTCTCTACCCTTCCCTCTCACTCTCTACCCTTCCACTCTCTACCCTCTCTACCCTCCTCTCACTCTCTCCTCTCTACCCTTCCCTCTCACTCTCTACCCTTCCCTCTCACTCTCTACCCTTCCCTCTCACTCTCTACCCTTCCCTCTCTCCCTCTTGTTCTCATTTTTTTTCTGCCCTGGAAATCTTTTCTTTTTGCATGAGTTCACCATGAGAATTAAGAACGAGGATTCAGAACGAGGATGTTTCATCCTGCACCATACAACCTTCTGAAGGTTATGTTCAGACCTGGCAAATTGATAATATTATTTATATGCTATTCTATCTGTCATATAATCATTGTAAATGGCTGACATTTATTTTTGTGGATTTGGAGACTCAGTAGGAATCATAATGTATCTGTTAGGTATCGGAGCTGTGGAGCTAGGAGATATGGTCTGTTGATCAAAACAGGAGTGTGACTATCACATGTTGAATATTAGTGCACGGTAGACCATCACATCATCATAGTTTTTCATATCTAACAATGCAGAAGAACCGAGCGAACTTAGGAATACCAAGAAAAGTCCACAACTAACTGTAAACAGCCAGACAACAAGGTTTCATTTTAAAAGACATTTTAGAGTCTTGGTCTGGTGGCAGACCTGTGTTGCAATAGCTACACTCTAAGAAAAAAGGGTTCCAAAAGGGTTCTTCGGCTGTCGCCATAAGATAACCATTTTGGGTTCCATGTAGAACCCTCTGTGGAAAATGTTCTACATGGCACCCAAAAGGGTTTTACCTTTTTTCTAAGAGTGTAGTAATTGAAATCCTCTAAATACTTTGAGCATTTGGTTGAGTTTGTCTGGAGTACCAGATTACCTGTGGAACTGTTCCATTGCGCCAGGCGAACTCAAACCAATAACAGCTAAAGTACTTGAAAGAAAACAAATAGTATTGGAACGCAGGTCTGTCTGGTGATGGTCTTTTTCCAAACCATGTTTGAAGTCTCTGTGTCAAATCAAATCAAAGTGTATTTGTCACGTGCTCCGAATACAACCTTACAGTGAAATGCTTACTTACAGGCTCTAACCAAAAGTGCAAAAAAAAGGAATGCGTGTGTGTGTGTGTGTGTGTGTGTGTGTGTGTGTGTGTGTGTGTGTGTGTGTGTGTGTGTGTGTGTGTGTGTGTGTGTGTGTGTGTGTGTGTGTGTGTGTGTGTGTGTGTGTGTGTGTGTGTGTGTGTGTGTGTGTGTGTGTGTGTGTGTGTGTGTGTGTGTGTGTGTGTGTGTGTGTGTGTGTGTGTGTGTGTGTGTGTGTGTGTGTGTGTGTGTGTGTGTGTGTGTGTGTGTGTGTGTGTGTGTGTGTGTGTGTGTGTGTGTGTGTGTAAAGAAGTAAAACAACAGTAAAAATAACATTTGAAAATAACAGTAGCAAGGCTGTATACAGACACCGGTTAGTCAGGCTTATTGAGGTAGTATGTACATGTAGGTATGGTTAAAGTGACTTTGCATATATGATGAACAGAGCATAGCAGTAGTGTAGAAAGAGAGGTATGCAAATAGTCTGGGTAACTGTTCTGTTACCTGTTTAGAATGCTTATAGGTTGGTGGTAAAAACTGTTGAGAAGCATTTTTGACAATTATTAGGGCCTTCCTCTGACACCACCTGGCGTAGAGGTCCTGAATGGCAGGCAGCTTTGCCCCAGCGATGTACTGGGCCGTATGCACGACCCTCTGTAGTGCCTTGCGGTCGGAGGCCGAGCAATTACCGTACCAGGCAGTGATGCAACCGGTCAGGATGCTCTCGATGTTCAGGCTGTAGAACCTTTTGAGGATCTCAGGACCCATGCCAAATCCTTTTAGTTTCCTGGGGGGGAATAGGCTTTGTCGTGCCCTCTTCACGACTGTCTTGGTGTGTTTGGACCATTCTTGTTTGTTGTTGATGTGGACACCAAGGAACTTGAAACTCTCAACCTGCTCCACTACAACCCCGTCGATGAGAATGGGGGCGTGCTCGGTGCTCCTTTTCCTGTAGTCCACAATCATCTCCTTAGTCTTGGTTACGTTGAGGGATAGGTTGTTATTCTGGCACCACCCGGCCAGGTCTCTGACCTCCTCCCTATAGGCTGTCTCGTCGTTGTCGGTGATCAGGCTGTTGTGTCATCTGCAAACTTAATGATGGTGTTGGAGTCGTGCCTGTCCATGCAGTCGTGGGTAAACAGGGAGTAAAGGAGGGGACTGAGCACACACCCCTGGGGAGCTCCAGTGTTGAGGATCAGCATGGCAGATGTGTTGCTACCTACCCTCACCACCTGGGGGGCGGCCCGTCAGGAAGTCCAGGATCCAGTTGCAGAGGGAGGTGTTTAGTCCCAGGTTCCTTAGCTTAGTGATGAACTTTGAGGGTACTAGGGTGTTGAACGCTGAGCTGTAGTAAATGAACATTATTCTCATATAGGTGTTTCTTTTGTCCAGGTGGGAAAGGGCAGTGTGGAGTGCAATAGAGATTGCATCATCTGTGGATCTGTTTGGGCTGTAAGCAAATTGGAGTGGGTCTAGGGTTTCTGGGATAATGGTGTTGATGTGAGCCATAACCAGCCTTTCAAAGCACTTCATTGCTATGGACGTGAGTGCTACGGGTCTGTAGTCATTTAGGCATGTTGCCTTTGGGTTCTTGGTTCGCAAGGACTATGGTGGTGTGCTTGAAACATGTTGGTATTACAGACTCAATCAGGGAGAGCATGATCACAAAGTTGTCCAGAACAGCTGATGCTCTCATGCATGCCTCAGTGTTACTTGCCTCGAAGCGAGCATAGAAGTGATTTATCTGGTAGACTTGTGTCACTGGGCAGCTTGCGGCTGTGCTTCCCTTTGTAGTCTGTAATAGTTTGCAAGCCCTGCCACATCCGACGAGTGTCGGAGCCGGTGTAGTATGATTCAATCTTAGCCCTGTATTGAAGCTTTGCCTGTTTGATGGTTCGTCGCAGGGCATAGCGGGATTTCTTATAAGCTTCCGGGTTAGAGTCCCGCACCTTGAAAGCGATAGCTCTACCCTTTAGCTCAGTGTGAATGTTGCCTGTAATCCATGGCTTCTGGTTGGGGTATGTACGTACAGTCACTGTGGGGACCACGTCCTCGATACTCTTATTAATAAAGCCAGTGACTGATGTGGTGTATTTCTCGATGTCATCGGAGGAATCCCGGAACATGTTCCAGTCTGTGATATCAAAACAGTCCTGTAGTTTAGATCTGCTTCATCTGACCGCCTTTTTATAGACAGAGTCACTGGTGCTTCATGCTTTCCATTTTGCTTGTATGCAGGAATCAGGAGGATAGAGTTGTGGTCGGATTTACCAAATGGATGGCGAGGGAGAGCTTTGTACGCATCTCTGTGTGTGGAGTTCAGGTGATCTGGAAAATTGTTCCCTCTGGTTGCACATTTAACATGTTGATAGAGATTTGGTAGAACTGATTTAAGTTTCTCTGCATTAACGTCTCCAGCCACTAGGAGCACCGCCTCTGGGTGAGTGGTTTCCTGTTTGCTTATTTCCTTATACAGCTGACTGAGTACGGTCTTTGTGCCAGCATCTGTTTGCGGTGGTAAATAAACAGCCACGAAAAGTATAGCTGAGAACTCTCTAGGCAAGTAGTGTGGCCTGCAGTTTATCACAATATACTCTACTTCAGGCGAGCAAAATCTAGAGACTTCCTTAGATTTCGTGCACCAGACCCCCCCCCCCCTCGTCTTACCGGAGTGTGCTGTTCTATCCTGCCGGCGCATCCATGTCGTCATTCAGCCACGATTCCATGAAACATAGGATATTACAGTTTTTGACATCCCATTGGTAGGATATTCGTGATCGTACCTCGTCTATTTTATTGTCCATCGATTGTACGTTGGCGAGTAATATTGACGGTAACGGCAGCTTTCCTTCTCGACCTTCTGTGGGTCCTGACGAGGCATCCGGCTCTTCGTCCTCTGTACATGAGCAGCTTCCTCTTGCGAATAACTGGGATGTCGGCCCTGCCGGGTGTTTAGAGAATATCATGTGAGTCTTGCTTGTTGTTGAAGAAATCTTTGTCTAATCCGAGGTGAGTGATCGCTGTCCTGATATCCAGAAGCTCTTTTCTGTCATAAGATACGGTTGCAGAATCATTATGTACAAAATAAGTTACAAATGAAGAGAAAAAAACACATAATAGCACAATTGGTTGGGTGCCCGTAAAACTGCTGCCATTTCTTCCGGCGCCATGTAATATATATATATGTAATATGTAGAAATAGCTCTGCTATTTCCTGGTGTCTGAAACGTTTGTCTGATTTCAATTTATGTGACACAACAAGCACTGTAGAGAATCATTGTGCATTCTAAACCCTTGTGGAATATCTTGTGAATAATAACAATTATTTTATTTTCAACTGATGTACAAAACAGAAAGTTTTAAAAAACATGACCCTTACAGAGGAGAAGCATAGAAAATATTGCTAATAGATCAGGGCCCGTATCCGCGATGCAGATCAGAAAAGGTCTTAGGAATCCTGTTAAAACCTGTTTTAATACAACAAACAAAACTCCCAGCTCAGAGTAGGTTTTAGGATGATGTTAAGACACTGCTCAGAGGATGATGTTAAGTTTTTTTAGGATGATGTTAAGACACTGCACTGCTCAGAGGTTTTAGGATGAGGTTTTAGATTAGGATGATGTTAAGACACTGCTCAGATTAGGTTTTAGGATTTTAAGACACTGAGATGATGTTAAGACACTGCTCAGATTAGGTTTTAGGATGATGTTAAGACACTGCTCAGATTAGGTTTTAGGATGATGTTAAGACACTGCTCAGATGGTTTTAGGATGATGTTAAGACACTGCTCAGAGTAGGTTTTAGGATGATGTTAAGACACTGCTCAGAGTAGGTTTTAGGATGATGTTAAGACACTGCTCAGATTAGGTTTTAGGATGATGTTAAGACACTGCTCAGAGTAGGTTTTAGGATGATGTTAAGACACTGCTCAGAGTAGGTTTTAGGATGATGTTAAGACACTGCTCAGATTAGGTTTTAGGATGATGTTAAGACACTGCTCAGAGTTTTAGGATGATGTTAAGACACTGCTCAGATTAGGTTTTATGATGTTAAGACACTGCTCAGATTAGGTTTTAGGATGATGTTAAGACACTGCTCAGAGTAGGTTTTAGGATGATGTTAAGACACTGCTCAGAGTAGGTTTTGATGTTAAGATGATGTTAATGATGTTAAGACACTGCTCAGAGTAGGTTTTAGGATGATGTTAAGACACTGCTCAGCTCAGAGTAGGTTTTAGGATGATGTTAAGACACTGCTCAGAGGTTTTAGGTGATGTTAAGACACTGCTCAGAGTAGGTTTTAGGATGATGTTAAGACACTGCTCAGATTAGGTTTTAGGTTTTAAGACACTGATGATGTTTAAGACACTGCTCAGAGTAGGTTTTAGGATGATGTTAAGACACTGCTCAGAGTAGGTTTTAGGATGATGTTAAGACACTGCTCAGAGTAGGTTTTAGGATGATGTTAAGACACTGCTCAGAGTAGGTTTTAGGATGATGTTAAGACACTGCTCAGAGTAGGTTTTAGGATGATGTTAAGACACTGCTCAGAGTAGGTTTTAGGATGATGTTAAGACACTGCTCAGATGGTTTTAGGTTTTAGGAGGTTTTAGATGATGTTAAGACACTGCTCAGAGTAGGTTTTAGGATGATGTTAAGACACTGCTCATTTTAGTTAAGACACTGCTCAGAGTAGGTTTTAGGATGATGTTAAGACACTGCTCAGAGTAGGTTTTAGGATGATGTTACGACACTGCTCAGACAAACGCTGAGCCAGGAGTAAAATCAACTGATAAATGTTTCTCAGCGATAATCACAACAGTTTGAGGTACCGCAAAGGAAAAATAGTGATGATGCTCATTGACATTGTTGCAAATTCTGGGAATTAACCAATCGTGATGAGGCATCGCCAGCTGTGCACGCTTCAGACAAGCATGGTGAATGTGACTGTCAAATTTTGCAAAATAATTAGGGACGCACCGATCTGACATTTTTGGCCGATACAAATATCTGATATTTTCCCTGCTAAAAAAAAACACACATTTTTGCGGCCTTATAAGCATTTTAGTACAGTTAAATAGTTGAAATACACACACACACACACACACACACTGACCAAAAAGTTATTTTGTTAGCATTTACGTATGTCCCCATTGCCAGTAAAACATAATCAAAACCTATTTCTTTCACTCACTTGCTGTACTGTTTCGTTGTTCATTTGTTCAGTCTCAACCAGGATTTGATCTTACATGTCAAGCAGTGAAGTTTCAGCTCAGTCTGTCCGTGGCCTCTCTTCCTCGGTCACTGGGTCCGTTTCCATCTTGTCCAGCTGTGTATGTAACATTTCACGTAAACCCTGTTTCTTGTCTGCATCGAAGTCGCGGCCCTTGTACCTAGCATCGAGCGCGGTGGCAAACAGTAAAGAGGCTCAAAAGAATGCCATCGAATCGCATGTTCACAGCCCCTTGTAGAGTACTTTTGCAAGTCCTAACCCCATGGTCATGTTCACAGCCCCTTGTAGATTACTTTTGCAAGTTCTAACCCCATGGTCATGTTCACAGCCCCTTGTAGATTACTTTTGCAAGTACTAACCCCATGGTCATGTTCACAGCCCCTTGTAGATTACTTTTGCAAGTTCTAACCCCATGGTCATGTTCACAGCCCCTTGTAGATTACTTTTGCAAGTAACTTTTTCACAGCAAGTACTTTTGCTAACCCCATGGTCATGTTCACAGCCCCTTGTAATTTACTTTTGAAGTCCTAACTTTTTCACAGCCCCTTGTAGATTACTTTTGTTCTAACCCCATGGTCATGTTCACAGCCCCTTGTAGATTACTTTTGCAAGTTCTAACCCCATGGTCATGTTCACAGCCCCTAACCCCATTTGTTCACAGCCCCTTGTAGATTACTTTTGTTCTAACCCCATGGTCATGTTCACAGCCCCTTGTAACCCCATGGTCATGTTCACAGCCCCTTGTAGATTACTTTTGCAAGTCCTAACCCCATGGTCATGTTCACAGCCCCTTGTAGATTACTTTTGCAAGTTCTAACCCCATGGTCATGTTCACAGCCCCTTGTAGAGTACTTTTGCAAGTCCTAACCCCATGGTCATGTTCACAGCCCCTTGTAGATTACTTTTGCAAGTTCTAACCCCATGGTCATGTTCACAGCCCCTTGTAGCAGTTCAGCCCCTTGTATTCTAACCCCATGGTCATGTTCACAGCCCCTTTGTTGAGCAGCCGTTTCAGTGCCATGACAGAGGGTTTCACGTCTGCTGCAGACGCAGTGGATGAGCTTATTTCTCCAGTCAGTTGTTCGAATGTAGCTAGGAATGTGTTCATGTTTCAAACATGTTCTCAAATGCCATTGAAATGGCAGCAACGGTATGAGAACAAGCACATTCTTGACCATGCAATATGGCTTTCCTCAGTACGAAATCCTCATCGACCCACTGTGCTGTCAGACTCAGCATGCTCATGGGGCTTACATCGCTGGTCTAAATGTCAGTTGTAAAGCCAATAGCAGTGACGCCCATAGCAAGAAGCTCAGTTGGCGAAAGCCAACATCATCCACGACAGAGAACGGTTGATTGTCAAGGGCAATGATTACATTATTTTGGCGTTAAAGGAGTTGTCTACCTGATATTGTCTTACTCTTTCAAATGGCTGCTGGACTTGAACTTGTTTAGTCGTTGGAAGTGTGCTCTTAGTATTTTTCTGCTTTTGTTCTGTGTAGCGCTGTATTGTTCTTGGTGTCGTTACGTCATCTACTTACGTTATAGAGGTATGCACGTCATCTACCTACGTTATATAGGTATGCACGTCATCTACCTACGTTATATAGGTATGCACGTCATCTACATCTACCTACGTTATATAGGTATGCACGTCATCTACATCTACCTACGTTATCTATCTACCTACGTTATATAGGTATGCATCTACCTACGTTATATAGGTATGCATCTACCTACGTTATCACGTCATCTACTTACGTTATATAGGTATGCACGTCATCTATCTACGTTATACGTCATCTACCGTTACGTTCTACCTATTATATAGGTATGCACGTCATCTACCTACGTTATATAGGTATGCACATCATCTACCTACGTTATATAGGTATGCACGTCATCTACTTACGTTATATAGGTATGCACGTCATCTACCTACGTTATATAGGTATGCACGTCATCTACCTACGTTATATAGGTATGCACGGAAGCTTTTACATCGGTTTTGCACATCGGCGTTAAACTGGACAATGTTTGCATTTTTAGCTAATATCAGCCGATTCCGATATGCTTACCGATATATCGTGCATCCGAAGGTAAAATGTTTGATCAAATTTTCACCTGACACAATCACTTTGCATACTCTTAATTATTTGCTTAAATGTTGACTTGCATATTTTTTTTGTGACAATTCTGATAGCTGTTAAAAATCAACTCACTAGTCACACTCATTATCAACACATTCGTCACTCCCATTTAACAACTCTAAATTGCTTTGGCACAGTTGGCATCCAACCACTTGCTGATAATGTTACATAAAACGTTAGAAAGGTCTATAATTCTAATCAAACAAATTCAAAGTTAACATCGGCCCCAGATGCCTTTAATTCCCCAACTTATAAGCATGACCACTTAAGGAATAGTTTTTCACAACGTGATGTTGCGCTGCAAAGGGATAACTTGAAGTAACATTAATTACATTTTAATCTAGCTTAATTAAATAATTGAAAGAAAAATATGTGATTATTTATTAGCCTATGTGGTTATAAGCATTTAGGCATATTATGTGAAATAGGACTCATGTGAAATCATTTTCAAAAGCATGTATGTCTCCATTATTTATGGATTTATCATATAGAACTATAAAAACATTATTTTAACATCTCCAAAGCAATTGCATGTGGTGCAGGAACCACAAGACACCTGCTGGTAACGCTTACCTGGTTAGTAAATATCTGTCAACTAGGTAGTACTTCATGCATAGCTTTAATTTTTATCCAGAAGAATAGGAGTAAAATGTTTCCATTTTCAGCACTTACGACCAATTTTCTACTCTGAGACGCTTTGTAAATACAGACCCAGATCTACAGCTTATTAAACTTCTTTTCAATGAGAGTGACAGATCTTTAACTCACATTTCCATCTGAAATCAGTCGGGTGGTACACAACACTACATAATTGTCCTTTAAAGATAAATACAGTGGCAATTCAGCCAGGTCACACCAGATCCACTGCATTATTAGACGTTTGTCCAGGTCCCCAGGAATAGGGAGATGCCTTCTATACCGTCCACTATGGGCAACATGAATGCCTATTACCATCCAATACCATTGCGGCTTGGATATTGATAAAGGAAGGTGTTTAAACCGCGACCTACAGCTCCGAATTTATGGGTTCAATCCCAGGTTATGGGTTCAATCCCATTGTTTTGTTTCGTGTTAACCCTGTCCAAAACCTTAACCCTTAACTTAATCACTCTGAATGAATGCCCAAACGTAATCCGTCAAACCCTTAACAACGTTCACTTCACCCGTAGATGTTTACCCCCCCCCCACTCCCCAGATACACGTTGAGTACTGAAGTGTGACTGTGAGAGATTGTGTTGGGCAATTAGCCTGGGGATGAGGTTAACCATAAGGTAGACTCTGTTCCGCTGGTCCGTGTTTTATTAGGTTGACATCTCTCATTTCACAGCACGCATGTGTCACAAATGGCACCATATTCCCCATAGGGTTCTGGTTAACAATGGTGCACTATGTAGGGAGAAGGCTGCCATTTGTGAAGCAAGCTTACCTGATCAATGTTCCAATTTCCTCATATCTATCCCACACTAATTATGCTATTCCTGTGTATTCTCATCATGGATTTCACACAAAGATCAAAGTGCCTCCGCCATCGCTGATGGATTTAATGACGCTGGGTTTCTATTTCTGTCCCTGTCCGGGTAACAAACCTGCTGTATGAAGGATGAAGTGTTGGACTGTGTGGTCTGCGTGACCCACACACACACACACACACACACACACACACACACACACACACACACACACACACACACACACACACACACACACACACACACACACACACACACACACACACACACACACACACACACACACACACACACACACACAACCATACCCCAACCTAGCTCCCTCTCCAACTTCATCAAATTCACTTCCTCTAATAATCACCTCATGTTTCATTGGTAGCTAGCCTTCCCCAGGAACAAATTATCACTATAAATATACAGGGAAACAAATTAACCAGCAGTGTCAAGATTCTAATGGTCACAATTAGTCAACACTTGGGCTAATGTGAATAATTTATAACTTCTACACACTAGATCTAATTGTAATTGCCCAACAGTTTAAAGGCTGCAAAACATCGGAGTCCGATGGTTACACGTGTCCTCCGCAGGCCTTTCACGAGTATTATTGGTATTGATCAATAGGTTTGGAAGGAGGTTGGATATCTAATGTGAGACTACTTCCGTACTGAGACACTAACATGCAGAATCCAAGAGCCACATCTTAAGCCTCATTTACACCACTTGCAGTTAGGTCGCTGGTTCCTCTCCGGCTGGCAGGACCTTGAAACAAAATCGTGTCACCCTGTAGTATGTGGAGGGTTTTTTGTATACCAGGGGATATACCTAGTCATTTAGCAGTAGAAGTTCGGTGTGAATAGGACTTTAGACGGTAGGATATCATATTAGCCATAGATTAGAGTGTAATGGTCATATAAGAATATTCCTAAAAGGCTCTGAGACTGGATTGCGGAAGCTAGACAGCCACTGGAGTGTCAGCATTGACACTGAAAGTGGTTTGAATTGCAGGAGCAATCCAGAGACAGCCACTTGAGTCTGCAGCATTTATTGCCTTGACATAAAGGCTCCCTCCACACGTTGAACTTAAAGCTAAGCCCCTTGGTAGTAACGACACAGACCAGGTCAGCTCTCTCAGCCAGACCCAGACCCAGCATGCTTCGTCTCTCTAGACCTAGGCCAAGCCAGCAGCTATGTCATGTAGGGATCTGAAGCTGTGAAGGACGAAGCCTCGCCTCCTCCTCTCCCCTCCCTGCCTTTACTCCCACTGTGATATCTACTAAAGTGCCAGGGGGGGAATTAGATAGAAGAGAGTAAGAGAGGAAACAGAGAGAGACGGTGTGCCGTGCTGGGCGATAAGAGTAGTTTGTGTGTGCACGCGTGAGTGTGTACACTGTGTGTATTTGTGCCTGCCGCGGTGTGTGCTTCTGTGTGAAAGCATGTGTATCCCTGAATGTGTGTGTGTGTGCATCAATAATGCACTGTAGGGTGTGTGTCTGTGTTCTTAGATGTATGTGTGTGTGTGTGTGTGTTCATCAAAGATAGTGCATGTGTATTCCTAAATGTGTGTGTGTGACAATGCCTGCTATTGTGTGCACGTGTGTGTGTACACTGCTCATTGTGCGTGTGTGTGTGACTGATAGACTGCGTGTGCGTGAGCGTGTGCGTGTGCGTGTGTGTGTGTGTGTGTGTGTGTGTGTGTGTGTGTGTGTGTGTGTGTGTGTGTGTGTGTGTGTGTGTGTGTGTGTGTGTGTGTGTGTGTGTGTGTGTGTGTGTGTGTGTGTGTGTGTGTGTGTGTGTGTGTGTGTGTGTGTGTGTGTGTGTGTGTGTGTGTGTGTGTGCGTGTGTGTATGTTGCTCATCATCTCCCTGCTCACTGCCGTGGTTAATTATTCACTGGGGCTGTGCTGCAGAGATTAACTGAGAGGCCAGGGGATAAAGGCACCGGAGGAGGAAGATGAAATTATTAAATCCTAATGCTGGAACTCTGGCTGCATGGTAATTTCTTCAATTGATTTTAAAGAGGTGCTCAGACAGCGGGAGCAGTGTGCAGGAGATGGACTCCTAAGTTCCCTACCTCCATCGTTCTATCTCTCTATCTCACTCTCGTTAACTCACTGGCTGTCTCTCGCTCTGTGACTGTCTCTCTCTAGTTATTTCTCCTTCTCACTACCTCCTTATCCATCTCTCTCCTGCCCTCTGTGTCTTTCCATCTCTCCTCCTTACCGTGCTCCCTCCCTCTCTCTCTCTCTCTCTCTCTCTCTCGTTCTCTGCTCACATCCCACTCTCCTTCTCCACCTCTATCATGTTTTTCACCTTCCTTCCTCCCACTTCCTCTCTAACTGATCCCTCTCCTCACTCTTACTTACCTCATGCATTATCCCATCTCTCAACCCTGCTCTCTCCCAGCTACTCTGCCCCTCTCCATCCAGCACCTCCATCTTCCCTCCCATTTCGCTCCTAATCCCTAACTCCATCTTTCCTTCTTCCTCTCCCAGTCAGTCTGCCACATTTTTACCCCACTTCAACCTCCCTCCATCTCCCCCTTCACCCCCTCTTTTCTTCCATATCACTTCCTCCATCTCCCTCTCTTCCACTCCATGTCCCTCCCTCCATCTCCCCCTCCTCTTCCACTCCATGTCTCTTCCTCCATCTTCCTCCATCTCCCTCCATCTCCTCCTCCTCTTCCACTCCACCCATCTCCCTCCTCCTCTTCCACTCCATGTCTCTCCCTTCATCTCCTCCTCATCCACTCCATTTCTCTCCCTCCATCTACCTCCTTCTCCTCCACTCCATGTCTATCCCTCCATCTCTCTCTTCTTCCACTCCATGTCTCGCCCTACATCTCCTCCTTCTCCACCCCATGTCTCTCCCTCCATCTCCCCCTTCACCTTCCTCTTCCACTCCATGTCTATCCCTTTATTTTCTCCTCCTCTACCACTCCATGTCCCTCCCTGCCTCCATTCATCTCCCTCCTCCTCTTCCACTCCATATCCCTCCCTCCATCTCTTCCTCCTCCACTCCATGTATATCCCACCATCTCCCTCCTCCTCCTCCACTCCATGTCTCTCCCTCCATCTCTTCCTCCTCCACTCCATGTATATCCCTACATCTCTCTCTTCTTCCACTCAATGTCTCACCCTCCATCTCCTCGTCCTCCACTCCATGTCTCTCCCTCCATCTCTTCCTGCTCTAATCCATCTCTTCCTCCATCTCTTCCTCCTCCACTCCATGTATATCCATCCATCTCCCTCCTCTTCTACTCCATGTCTCGCCCTCCATCTCCTCCTCCTCCACTCCATGTCTATCCCTCCATCTCCCTATTCTTCCACTCCATGTCTCACCCTCAATCTCCTCCTCCTCCACTCCATGTCTCTCCCTCCATCTCCCCCTTCACCTTCCTCTTCCACTCCATGTCTATCCCTCCATCTTCTCCTCCTCTTCCACTCCAAGTCCCTCCCTCCATCTCCCTCCTCCATCCATCTCCATCCATCTCCTCCTCCTCCACCCCTCTCCCTCCATCTCCCTCCTCCTCCTCCACTCCATGTCTCTCCCTCCATCTCTTCCTGCTCCTCTCCATGTATATCCCTCCATCTCCCTCTTCTTCCACTCCATGTCTCGACCACCATCACCTCCTCCTCCACTCCATGTCTCTCCCTCAATCTCCCCCTTCACCTTCCTCTTCCACTCCATGTCTATCCCTCCATCTTCCTCCATCTCCTCCTCCTCTTCCACTCCATGTCCCTCCCTGCCTCCATTCATCTCCCTCCTCCTCTTCCACTCCATATCCCTCCCTCCATCTCCATCCATCTCCTCCTCCACTCCATTTCTCTCCCGCCATCTCATTTACATTTACATTTAAGTCACTTAGCAGACGCTCTTATCCAGAGCGACATACAAATTGGTGCATTCACCTTATGACATCCAGTGGAACAGCCACTTTACAATAGTGCATCTAAATCTTTTAAGGGGGTTGGGGGGTGAGAAGGATTACTTTATCCTATCCTAGGTATTCCTTAAAGAGGTGGGGTTTCAGGTGTCTCCGGAAGGTGGTGATTGACTCCGCTGTCCTGGCGTCGTGAGGGAGTTTGTTCCACCATTGGGGGGCCAGAGCAGCGAACAGTTTTGACTGGGCTGAGCGGGAACTGTACTTCCTCAGTGGTAGGGAGTCGAGCAGGCCAGAGGTTGATGAACGCAGTGCCCTTGTTTGGGTGTAGGGCCTGATCAGAGCCTGGAGGTACTGAGGTGCCGTTCCCCTCACAGCTCCGTAGGCAAGCACCATGGTCTTGTAGCGGATGCGAGCTTCCACTGGAAGCCAGTGGAGGGAGCGGAGGAGCGGGGTGACGTGAGAGAACTTGGGAAGGTTGAAAACCAGACGGGCTGCGGCGTTCTGGATGAGTTGTAGGGGTTTAATGGCACAGGCAGGGAGCCCAGCCAACAGCGAGTTGCAGTAATCCAGACGGGAGATGACAAGTGCCTGGATTAGGACCTGCGCCGCTTCCTGTTTGAGGCAGGGTCGTACTCTGCGGATGTTGTAGAGCATGAACCTACAGGAACGGGCCACCGCCTTGATGTTAGTTGAGAACGACAGGGTGTTGTCCAGGATCACACCAAGGTTCTTAGCGCTCTGGGAGGAGGACACAATGGAGTTGTCAACCGTGATGGTGAGATCATGGAACGGGCAGTCCTTCCCCGGGAGGAAGAGCAGCTCCGTCTTGCCGAGGTTCAGCTTGATGTGGTGATCCGTCATCCACACTGATATGTCTGCCAGACATGCAGAGATGCGATTCGCCACCTGGTCATCAGAAGGGGGAAAGGAGAAGATTAATTGTGTGTCGTCTGCATAGCAATGATAGGAGAGACCATGTGAGGTTATGACAGAGCCAAGTGACTTGGTGTATAGCGAGAATAGGAGAGGGCCTAAACAGAGCCCTGGGGGACACCAGTGGTGAGAGCGCGTGGTGAGGAGATTCTCGCCACGCCACCTGGTAGGAGCGACCTGTCAGGTAGGACGCAATCCAAGCGTAGGCCGCGCCGGAGATGCCCAACTCGGAGAGGGTGGAGAGGAGGATCTGATGGTTCACAGTATCGAAGGCAGCCGATAGGTCTAGAAGGATGAGAGCAGAGGAGAGAGAGTTAGCTTTAGCAGTGCGGAGCGCCTCCGTGATACAGAGAAGAGCAGTCTCAGTTGAATGACTAGTCTTGAAACCTGACTGATTTGGATCAAGAAGGTCATTCTGAGAGAGTTAGCGGGAGAGCTGGCCAAGGACAGCACGTTCAAGAGTTTTGGAGAGAAAAGAAAGAAGGGATACTGGTCTGTAGTTGTTGACATCGGAGGGATCGAGTGTAGGTTTTTTCAGAAGGGGTGCAACTCTCGCTCTCTTGAAGACGGAAGGGACGTAGCCAGCGGTCAGGGATGAGTTGATGAGCGAGGTGAGGTAAGGGAGAAGGTCTCCGGAAATGGTCTGGAGAAGAGAGGAGGGGATAGGATCAAGTGGGCAGGTTGTTGGGCGGCCGGACATCACAAGACGCGAGATTTCATCTGGAGAGAGAGGGGAGAAAGAGGTCAGAGCACAGGGTAAGGCAGTGTGAGCAGAACCAGCGGTGTCGTTTGACTTAGCAAACGAGGATCGGATGTCATCGACCTTCTTTTCAAAATGGTTGATGAAGTCATCTGCAGAGAGGGAGGAGGGGGGGGGATTCAGGAGGGAGGAGAAGGTGGCAAAGAGCTTCCTAGGGTTAGAGTCAGATGCTTGGAATTTAGAGTCGTAGAAAGTGGCTTTAGCAGCAGAGACAGAGGAGGAAAATGTAGAGAGGAGGGAGTGAAAGGATGCCAGGTCCGCAGGGAGGCGAGTTTTCCTCCATTTCCGCTCGGCTGCCCGGAGCCCTGTTCTGTGAGTTCGCAATGAGTCGTCGAGCCACGGAGCGGGAGGGGAGGACCGAGCCGGCCTGGAGGATAGGGGACATAGAGAGTCAAAGGATGCAGAAAGGGAGGAGAGGAGGGTTGAGGAGGCAGAATCAGGAGATAGGTTGGAGAAGGTTTGAGCAGAGGGAAGAGATGATAGGATGGAAGAGGAGAGAGTAGCGGGGGAGAGAGAGCGAAGGTTGGGACGGCGCGATACCATCCGAGTAGGGGCAGTGTGGGAAGTGTTGGATGAGAGCGAGAGGGAAAAGGATACAAGGTAGTGGTCAGAGACTTGGAGGGGAGTTGCAATGAGGTTAGTGGAAGAACAGCATCTAGTAAAGATGAGGTCAAGTGTATTGCCTGCCTTGTGAGTAGGGGGGGAAGGTGAGAGGGTGAGGTCAAAAGAGGAGAGGAGTGGAAAGAAGGAGGCAGAGAGGAATGAGTCAAAGGTAGACGTGGGGAGGTTAAAGTCGCCCAGAACTGTGAGAGGTGAGCCGTCCTCAGGAAAGGAGCTTATCAAGGCATCAAGCTCATTGATGAACTCTCCGAGGGAACCTGGAGGGCGATAAATGATAAGGATGTTAAGCTTGAAAGGGCTGGTAACTGTGACAGCGTGGAATTCAAAGGAGGCGATAGACAGATGGGTAAGGGGAGAAAGAGAGAATGACCACTTGGGAGAGATGAGGATCCCGGTGCCACCACCCCGCTGACCAGAAGCTCTCGGGGTGTGCGAGAACACGTGGGCGGACGAAGAGAGAGCAGTGGGAGTAGCAGTGTTATCTGTGGTGATCCATGTTTCCGTCAGTGCCAAGAAGTCGAGGGACTGGAGGGAGTCATAGGCTGAGATGAACTCTGCCTTGTTGGCCGCAGATCGGCAGTTCCAGAGACTACCGGAGACCTGGAACTCCACGTGGGTCGTGCGCGCTGGGACCACCAGATTAGGGTGGCCGCGGCCACGCGGTGTGGAGCGTTTGTATGGTCTGTGCAGAGAGGAGAGAACAGGGATAGACAGACACATAGTTGACAGGCTACAGAAGAGGCTACGCTAATGCAAAGGAGATTGGAATGACAAGTGGACTACACGTCTCGAATGTTCAGAAAGTTAAGCTTACGTAGCAAGAATCTTATTGACTAAAATGATTAAAATGATACAGTACTGCTGAAGTAGGCTAGCTGGCAGTGGCTGCGTTGTTGACTTTGTAGGCTAGCTGGCAGTGGCTGCGTTGTTGAAACTACACTAATCAAGTCGTTCCGTTGAGTGTAATAGTTTCTACAGTGCTGCTATTCGGGGGCTAGCTGGCTAGCTAGCAGTGTTGATTACGTTATGTTGCGTTAAAAGAACGACAATAGCTGGCTAGCTAACCTAGAAAATCGCTCTAGACTACACAATTATCTTTGATACAAAGACGGCTATGTAGCTAGCTATGTCAAACTGTTGTACTGTAATGAAATGAAATGAAAATGTGATACTACCTGTGGAGCGAAGCGGAATGCGACCGGGTTGTTGAGTTCTATTCGGAAGACGTTGGCTAGCTGTTGGCTAGCTAGCAGTGTCTCCTACGTTAAGGACGACAAATAGCTGGCTAGCTAACCTCGGTAAATTAAGATAATCACTCTAAGACTACACACTCTAAACTACACAACTATCTTGGATACGAGGACAGCAAAGACAGCTATGTAGCTAGCTAACACTACACTAATCAAGTCGTTCAGTTGAGTGTAATAGTTTCTACAGTGCTGCTATTCGGTGGACGTTTGCTAGCTGACTAGCTGCTGGGCAAATAGCAGTGAAGACTACGTTAGGACGACGAAATGCGATAATTACGCAATTATCTTTGATACAAAGACGGCTATGAAGCTAGCTAAGAAGAAATTGCTAAGATTAGACAAATCAAACCGTTGTACTATAATGAAATGTAATGAAATGTGAGCTGGCTAGCTAACATTGCTAGCTGGCTAGCTGCTGGGCAAATAGCAGTGAAGACTACGTTAGGACGACGAAATACGATAATTACGCAATTATCTTTGATACAAAGACGGCTATGTAGCTAGCTAAGAAGAAATTGCTAAGATTAGACAAGTCAAACCGTTGTACTATAATGAAATGTAATGAAAAGTTATACTACCTGCGGAGCGAAGTGCAGATGCGACCGCTCGCTCCAACCCGGAAGTTGGAGCGGAAGCTCCATCTCCCTCCATCTCATTCCATCTCCTCCTCCTCTTCCACCATTTCTCTCCCTCCATCTCTCTCCTCCATGTATCTCCCTCCATCTCCCTCCGTCTCCATCCATCTCCTCCTCCTCTTCCACCATTTCTCTCCCTCCATCTCCCTCCTACTCTTCCACTCCATGTATCTCCCTCCGTCTCCATCCATCTCCTCCTCCTCTTCCACCATTTCTCTTCCTCCATCTCCCTCCTCCTCTTCCACTCCATGTCCCTCCCTCCATCTCCCTCCTCCTCTTCCACTCCATGTCCCTCCCTCCATCTCCATCCATCTCATGCACTCCATTTCTCTCCCTCCATCTCTTCCACTCCATGTTCCTCCCTCCCTCCATTTCCTCCTGCACTACTCCATGTATATCCCTCCATCTCCCTCTTCTTCCACTCCATGTCTCACCCTCCATCTCCTCCTCCACTTCATGTCTCACCCTCCATCTCCTCCTCCACTTCATGTCTCTCCCTCCATCTCCCCCTTCACCTTCCTTTTCCACTTCATGTCTATCCCTCCATCTTCTCCTCCTCTTCCACTCCATGTCCCTCTCTCCATATCCCCCACTTGCTCGCCACCTTCCCTTCTCCCTTGTACCTACCTCCACCCCCATCTCTTCCTCCCACTCTTCGCCCTCCATCTCCCCCTCTCCTTGTCCCTCCCTAGTAGTGTGGGGCTGGCTGCAGAGGCATGCTGAAGGTGGGAGATAAGGCCAGTTATGGGCAGATAGCGTGATTGGGGCTCTGGGGTCATTAGCTTCTGGCAGGGCCAGAAGGAGAGGGATAGAGGGAGAGGAGACAGAGACATGGCCGGAGTTCCCCTCAGCAATTAGAGACATCTGCTATCAGTGATCGGCCTCTGTGTCCCAGGGAGATAGAGAGAGAGAGAGAGAGAGAGAGAGAGAGAGAGAGAGAGAGAGAGAGAGAGAGAGAGAGAGAGAGAGAGAGAGAGAGAGAGAGAGAGAGAGAGAGAGAGAGAGAGAGAGAGAGAGAGAGAGAGCGATAGGGAGAGAGAGGGAGAGAGAGAAAAGAACAGAGAGAGAAAGTGAGAGGGAGAGAGAGAGAGAAAGAGAGAGATAAAGAGAGAGAGAGGACAGAGCGAGATAATGAGTGAGTGATGTACTACAGAACACGTCTGCTACCGCTTTTCAATGTCATTCATTGTCCCTTCTTTTTCCACTTGATGGATGAGGCACACACACAGATACTCACTGTGCATTACACAGTCATTCTCTCTCACACACACACACACACACACACACACACACACACACACACACACACACACACACACACACACACACACACACACACACACACACACACACACACACACACACACACACACACACACACACACACACACACACACACACACACACACACACACACACACACACACACACACACACACACACACACACGTGAACATACACAGATACAGATACCGTCGCACACACACACAATGTTTCAACTCCATGCAAATATCTAGTTGACTGTAAACCCTCTTGTTGCTAGCGGCGGATTTACAGTACAGTGTGAAAGAGAGTAGCATCCGAGACCAAGAAGTTTTACTGCTTGGCTGAAATGTCACGTCATTTCCCTGCAAGGTTTTATGACTTTAATCTTGCTGGGTGACACAGACGCAGCCCTCACTGCTCTCACTGGCCTACGTCCCAAATGGCACCGTATTCCCTATTTAGTGTTCTACTTTTGACCAGGGTCCATAGTGCTCGGGTCAATAGTAGTGCACTATATAGGAAATAGGGCCCCATTTTGGACGCATCCACCAGCTAGCTCAGAATGAAGTAATAGTGCATTAGGACACACAGGTGTCAGTATATCATAGAGATTCGCTCAGCTAGAATGTGTTATCCGATGAAGCCAATTTATAGGACCATATGTCTACCACTCTAATTCCTTAGATGAGGGACCCATCATTTGAATAATCCATAAGAGAGAGTGTGGATGGAGGGATATTTAACATGAAGGATGAGTAAGGACGGATAACGTAGCGTATGTTGACTGTTACATGGGTAGATCTAGATCCTTGCTCTACACCGAGGGGGGAGTCGTTGTTTACAGTCTCTGGGTCAGTCGGGGTCTTTGTTATTCCATTTTCTCTTTCTCATTTTCTCTCTCTCTCTCTCTCTCTCTCTCTCACACACACACACAATCACTCTCTTGCATACACACAGACACACGCACCTATGCACCCCCCTCACCGCCCACACACACAAACACACCTTCTCTCTGTTTCTCTCTCACACACACACTCCACACTTCCATATCCCAACACTAAGACCGTTCTACCAAGAGACCGGTTGCCCCAGCAACCAAGGAATATGCACTTTTCCCACAGTTGTGTTTGCTCAGTCTGTCCCCTGCAAACCTGTTGGGTCATATTAGTAGTTATATCACACCAGAATTTATAAGACATTTATTGTCCTTGGGTCTATATGGGGTGAATCCTAAGCGCCACTTAAAGAGGTTGGTTATAATAATATTGTAATAATGTTGTGAAAATTATGATAATGCCTTTTTGGTGTAAGATATACTTTTTTGGTGGGATGGAGTCCTCACCACGCGGTAAATTTGTTAATAGACCAATAAGAAAGAGCGTTCCAAACCTCTCTACCAATAACAGCTCATTTTCAGATTTTCCCCTCCACACTCAGACCACTCCCAGATGGTCAATGCAAAATTCTTGCTTGAGAAACTGCTCTTTGCTCAGAAGCTATTTTTGTTTATTGTTGACCATTTTAATTGAAAACAGTCATAATAAGGTACGTAACTGTTAAACACAAATTATTAAATTCACCTGGTGATTAGGTAGAGCATTCATTTGATCTTAATCTATATAGATCTTCTTAGGGCTAGGAGTAGTGTCAGCAGGACACCTGTCGACAATCTCCGGTGAAAATGGGGGGGGCGCGCAATTCAAATATATAATCGTAAAAAGTATGGATATTAAACATCTAGGTACATACGAGTGTCTTATATCGGTTAAAAGCTTAAAGTCTTCTTAATCTAACTGCATTGTCCGATTTACAATAGGCTTTACAGCGAAAGCATGCCATGCGATTGTCTGAGGACGGTGCCCCACATCAACATATTTTTCAACCAACACAGGCATTCATAAAATCACAAAAAGTGATTAAATAATCACTTACTTTTGGAAAATCTTCCTCTGATTTGCAAATCAAAGGGTCCCAGCTACAACATGCATGGTCGTTTTGTTAGATAAAATAGTTCTATATATCCCAAAAAGTCAGTTTAGTTGGCACCATCGATTTGAGTTGCAGAAAAAAGAAATCCAAAAGGCTACCGCTAAACTTTGTTAAAACAAGTCGAACTACATTTCTATTTAATCCTCAAGTACCCTAAAATGTAATTAAACTATAATATTTCATATTTCAAAGAAGTACAGTGGGGAGAACAAGTATTTGATACACTGCCGATTTTGCAGGTTTTCCTACTTACAAAGCAGGTAGAGGTCTGTAATTTTTATCATAGGTACACTTCAACTGTGAGAGATGGAATCTAAAACAAACATCTAGAAAATCACAATGTATGATTTTAAAAGTGATTCATTTGCATTTTATTGCATGACATAAGTATTTGATCACCTACCAACCAGTAAGAATTCCGGCTCTCACAGACCTGTTAGTTTTTCTTTAAGAAGCCGTCCTGTTCTCCACTCATTACCTGTATTAACTTCACCTGTTTGAACTCGTTACCTGTATAAAAGACACCTGTCCACACACGCAATCAAACAGAGTCCAACCTCTCCACAATGGCCAAGACCAGAGAGCTGTTAAAGGACATCAGGGATCAAATTGTAGACCTGCACAAGGCTGAGATGGGCTACAGGACAATAGGCAAGCAGCTTGGTGAGAAGGCAACATCTGTTGGCACAATTATTAGAAAATGGAAGAAGTTCAAGATGACGGTCAATCACCCTCGGTCTGGGGCTCCATGCAAGATCTCACCTCGTGGGGCATCAATGATCATGAGGAAGGTGAGGGATCAGCCCAGAACTACACGGCAGGACCTGGTCAATGACCTGAAGAGAGCTGGGACCACAGTCTCAAAGAAAACCATTAGTAACACACTACGCCATCATGGATTAAAATCCTGCAGCGCACGCGGGCCTGGACATTGTGTTCAATAGAAATATAAAATTAGCAAGTGCTCCCAGTACCAAAACTCAAAAGTCTTCCTCGTTTTGGAAGAAATAAGCATTGAACCTTGAACAAAGACTATTTGACATCTACTGGAAGACATAGGAATTGCAAACTGGGAGCTGGAATTGTATAGGACCCATAGCTTTCCATTGTAAGAGCATGGGATCTCAAACAAAATAATTCTGGTTGTTTTTCTTTGGATTTTCTCCTACCATATAAATTGTGTTATAGTCTCATACATTATGTTAACATTTATACAAACGTCAAAGTGTTGTCTATCCAATGGTACCAATTATATGCATATCCTGGCTTCTGGGCCTGAGTAACAGGCAGTTTACTTTGGGCACGTCAGTCAGGCGGAAATACTGATAAAAGGACCCTAGCCCTAAATATTATTAATAATTATCAATGTATAACTTGCACTTCATTATCTGGTAAACGACCTTGAGGCTTGAGCTACATCATATGGACATTCAGTAAACTTTGAGTAAACGTTTAGCAGACAACTTTTGAATGAAAATGATTGTGAACTCTCTCTGAGGTGAAGAGGGCAGATCTGTCTTTTCGAAGAAAAAAAAATCTCTGATGAGAAGAGAGCCGCGAGGGAGCAGGGAGGAAAGCGGGGGTTCAGTCAAGGGGAGAAATTGGAGAATTTGAGAATTTTTCCCTGGTGGATGCTCATCATTCAAGCTCAGGTATGTGAGAGGTGTGTGTGTGTGTGTGTGTGTGTGTGTGTGTGTGTGTGTGTGTGTGTGTGTGTGTGTGTGTGTGTGTGTGTGTGTGTGTGTGTGTGTGTGTGTGTGTGTGTGTGTGTGTGTGTGTGTGTGTGTGTGTGTGTGTGTGTGTGTGTGTGTGTGTGTGTGTGTGTGTGTGTGTGTGTGTGTGTGTGTGTGTGTGTGTGTGTGTATATACATGTGAGCGTGAACGTTTATTGATTCCTTTTATCCATTGCAGCTTTATGGTTTCTTTCTCTACCCCTCCCATTAACGTTACAGCTTTGAAATCCCTCTTTCTCTCTCCAAAGCTCAGCCAGTTCGGGCCTCAACATAGCAGGAGAGGTCTTAGCCTGCCTGGAGAGAGATGACTAGGACTTGGGAGAGACATACAGAACAACACAGCCACATGGCATCTATTAACAGTCATAACCACACACACACGAATGGATGCACGCGCATGAACACAGAGACACACACACACTTACTGAACCACACGCACACACACACACACACACACACACACACACACACACACACACACACACACACACACACACACACACACACACACACACACACACACACACACACACACACACACACACACACACACACACACACACACACACACACACACACACACACACACACACACATTACAACAGCCCAGATCATGCTCAATTAACAAAGTTCCACTAACTGTAATAAATAACAATAACAAGTGTATCCGGAATAGATTGACAGCTCCTTGTTATCCCATTAGAAACATTTGAAACATTAGAAACATTTGACTCTCACCAGAGTCTGGTCAAGTGGGTGACACTTTTGCCCTCGGAAACATTTGCATCCCTCCCAAAAAAGCATGTGAGGACTTCAGAATTCCATTCTTAAAATAATAAAACACTAGATTCTAGTTAGCGCAAGCCGTCTGTCGTGACGATGCGTTCGTTCACTAACAAGCAACACAACGTGTCACAGAGGATTCGTGTCAAGCGTCTCAGTGTTACAGTAATTGGATGTCTCCAGCTGTTCCTACTTCCTCTTGTCGTCTTCTTCTTCTCTTGCTGTTGTTGCATTGCTTTGTTTCACCTTCACCTTCCCTGCCTATCCTTCAAAAGCAGACCTGCAGTTCTTTCAGACTAGAGAGTTGGTTGTCTACTGATTTGAGACACCAGTACGAATAACAGTAGGCTTTGGTATTTGTATTCAAAGGCATGGGTGGGTAATTGTAATTGTAGGTTTGAGAGACACAGAGAGAGCCACAGACACAGAAACAGAGAGAGCACTAAGGAGCAGGGAATAATATATGAGTGCCGCAACTTATAGTTGGTAAAAACTAAATTGCGTTTAAGTCCCCTTGACCTGTTCCAAACATCCTTATTCTAAAATGGATTAAATAAAAACATATCCTCAGCAATCTACACACAAAACCCCATAATGAAAAAGCGAAGACAGTTTTTAAAAAATGTATTACAAATAAAAAACATACATACTATATTTACATAAGTATTCAGACCCTTTGCTATGAAACTCGAAATTGAGCTTAGGTGCATCCCGTTTCCATTGATAATCCTTGAGATGTTTCTACAACTTGGAGTCAACCTGTGGTAAATTAAATTAGTTGGACATGATTTGGAAAGGCACACAACTGTCTATATAAGGTCCCACAGTTGACAGTGCATGTCAGAGCAAAAACCAAGCCTTGAGGTCGAAGGAATTGTCCGTAGAGCTCCGAGACAGGATTGTGTCGAGGCACAGACCTGGGGAAAGGTCCCAAAACATTTATGCAGCATTGAAGGTCCCCAAGAATACAGTGGCTTCCATTTTTAAATGGAATAAGTTTGGAACTGTGACGCTCAACGTTGGAATGAGGTGAGGACCAAAGCGCAGCGTGGTAAGTGTTCATCATATATTTATTAAACCGAGAACACTAAACAAAATAACAAAGGAGAAACGAAACAGTTCTAAAAGGTGACAAAACAGAAAACAATCACCCACGAAACACAGGTGGGAAAAGGCTACCTAAGTATGATTCTCAATCAGAGACGACTAACGACACCTGCCTCTGATTGAGAACCATACCAGTCCAAACACAGAAATACCAAATCATAGAAAACGCACATAGACTGCCCACCCCAACTCACGCCCTGACCACACTAAAACAAAGACAAAACAAAGGAACTAAGGTCAGAACGTGACAGGAACTGTTAGCAGTTGATGTTACTCTTCAATGACAGGCCCCAAAGCAAATCAGGGGGAGAAAAATAGGTTTATTCAAAGAGAACGAATCATGCTGGGGAATAGAGGGTTGATGTTCATTCTCCCCAGTGATTTTATCCATAGAACAAAGTGACAGGATGAAATTTATAACCATCAACTCTAGCCTGTGGTTGACCAATCCTTGCAGTAAAATTGGGCCAATGGCCAAATAACAAGAATCCTGTTTCAGGCTCAATGTACAGACAAATTCCTCCTATGTCTCTGACCCATTGATCATTAATTTTTTTTTTTTTACTATTTACATTGATCGTTCATTCCCTCTTGACCTTTAGTCCTCTGCGTTGTGTATTTATCTTCGAAATATTCTTACAGAACCACCAAGACTCTTCCTAGAGCTGGCCGCCCGGGCCAAACTGAGCAATCAGGGGAGAGGGGCCTTGGTCAGGGAGGTGACCAAGAACACAATGGTCACTCTGACAGAGCTCGGAGGTTCCTCTGTGGAGATGGGAGCAGCGTCAAAAAGGACAACAATCTCTGCAGCACTCCACCAATCAGGCCTTTAATGTAGAGTGGCCAGACGGAAGCCACTCCTCAGAGTTTGGAGTTTGCCAAAAGGCACCGAAAGACTCTCAGACCATGAGAAACAAGATTCTCTGGTCTGATGAAAGCAAGATTTAACTATTTGGCCTGAATACCAAGCGTCATGTCTGGAGGAAACCTGGCACCATCCCTACAGTGAAGCATGGTGAGGGGATGTCTTCCCAGCTGCAGGGACTGGGAAACTAGTCAGGATCGAGGCAAAGATGAACGGAGCAAAGTACAGAGAGAGCCTTGACGAAAACCTGCTGCAGAGCTCTCAGGACCTCAGACTGGGGTGAAGGTTCACTTTCCAACAGGACAACGACTCTAAGCACCCAGCCAAGACAACGAAGGAGTGGCTTCGGGAGTATCTGATTATTATTATGGAGTATTGTGAGTAGATTGACGGGGGGGGGGGCGATTTGATCGATTCTATAATAAGGCTGTAACCTAACAGAATGTGGGAAAAGTCAGGGGGTCTGAATACTTTCTGAAGGCGCCGTATGTGGGAGGCAGTTAAACACAGGCCAGTTTATTTCAAAGGCCATAGCAAAGACCCAACATGAACTAGCACACTACAGTGTCTTTCTACTGTCTTTCCTTCCAGGAGAATGATGAACGGTCTTCATAATACAGCAGCCAAAATGAGACGACATCTTCAAGAGTGATTTAGTCCCATTTTGGCAGGGCCCGACAGCCAATGCTCTTTTGATGAATTCCTCCTTCTCAATTACACTTTGGCATTTAACCGGTTCATTACACTAGCCCACACCCTACAAATGAACATATTGGGATGAGAGAGGAGATGGTTGAGAATGAATGGTGAACCTTTTGGGATAGTATAATAGTGACCTGTGAAAAACTGTTGTTCGTCTTAAAATTGGCATCTCCCTTTCGATGCGTGTTATGAAGGGAGATGACCATTTCATTAGACCTGAATACTCACATTGGCTCAAGCTAAGGGCCTTTAGCTCAGGGGGCTAACCAAATCTTGAGGTGCACAGGAGACATGGGTTTGAACACCGGTCGTTCTCACTTCACTTCTGTGGGAGGTCTGCTATAGATCAGTACAATGTACTGAACGAGGAGGAGGAGAGGAAGAGGAGGAGGAGCTGGGGAGAGGAGTAGTGGAGGAAAAGAGGAGGGGAGGAGCAGAGGAGGTTCTCTCTCTGGCTCGTTGAGGGATCCGTCCTCATTCTGGAGAGGCTGTTAGCAGGTGGTTGATTGATCACTTTGGCTTTTAACCGACTACACACCGTCCAGCCTATCAGGCGCAGACATCAATCGATCAGCTGACAAGCACTCTCGTCTAGTGAGGAGGAGGGGTGGGTGGGTTAAAGACTCCTCTGCAATCCTTCCCCGGTTAGGTGCCCTCTAGGGGGGATTGAGACCAGACAGCCTGGCTGGATCTCCCTGGCTGTGGATGGTGCATGGCATCGGTCTGTGTGGGGATTGCTTTGCGAGTCCCTTTAATAACCATCTGTTTGTGTAGTACAGTGGCAGGAGAGGTCTGTTCTTTTCAATGGGGAAAGCTGCCACTGAGCTGTCATTTGGTGTTTGCTGATGCCAAACAAGGCTTCTGTTGTTTTGTTTGGCCTCAGTGGTAGATAACTGTCTCTTAGGGGAATAAGATAGACTGATGTGGATGTATTTTACTGAATAGTGTACATAGAGTATCGATTTGCAAGTTGTGTTTACACTCTTAGAAAGAAAGGTGCTAAGTATAACCATGTAGGGTTCTTTGGCTTCTTCATAGAACCCTCTATAAATGGTTCTACCAATAACCCTTTCATCGTCTAAAGATTCTTCCTATAACCCTCTATGAACGGTTCTGCCAAGAACCCTTTAGTTTTGTTATTTCAAAAATGTAACTCTGACAATACATCACATACTGTATATATGTCCTTTCTTTTAGGGCCTAGTTACACCCTAACACAGTGGTCTAAACTCCTAGTTTAGGCCAAAACAGGTCTGCAAGTAACATTATACTGGCTTGCAAAATGATGTGTAATTCCTATTGGAATCCAGCTAAAGTGAAGATATTCAACAATTGGATCTTTGAATCAGCCACAACCACCATTTAGAATGACTGCCAGGGTATGAAGACTACCTCGATCATCTAAACTGGAACAACCATCTCCGTAGCTGGTGCAATAAATCCAACCACTAACAGATTTAATTTGTTTGTAAAAAAATGTATGTTATTTATCTTTGTGCAGCATAAGATTAATAAACCAATCAATGTACATGCAAAAACACAGATATTAAAACAAGCAATTCTGAAAATCAACCTACAATAGAGGATGCTGGGAAATACGATAATGATGGATATGGTTTTGAGTATTCAGAGTAAAAGCGACAATGTAATCACACTCAACGCTGGGGTTCTTTAACACCACTGAGTCACAAAAAAACCCTAGGTAGCACTTGCCAATTTGCTGCGTATCATACAAAACGCTGCTTGTTCACTCCCATTCCCTTCTCTTCTCCTACTATCTGTTCAATAGAATCACAGAGAAAAAAAAACACATTTTAAAGACAGAGATCATGGCAAAGATAACTGTGTCAGTACTGGATATGTAAAATGATTAAGGGAATACCAGACACATGCACAACAATTCCTATACTCTAGGTACCGATAAATATATTTAGATTACTCAAACTCTTGATGTAAAGTGTAAACACTGAGGTAAACAATCATGCTCAGGCACTACATAACCCCCCCATACTACCGACGAGCCTAGAGGCATCTTGTTTTTAAACATATCCCAATAGGTGGTTCATTCAAATCTTCCAGTTTTTCATGACTTTGCCAATAAAACAGTTGTTTATAAATCTAAATCATTGTTTGGCGTTTCTGTATCAGGGTGGACTTTCCCAGCCAGTCCCAGCCAAAACCACCTAATTACATCAATAGTAATTTGATAGATAGGACATTTCTTGGAATCTAGGTTTCTCTGGAGACATAATTATCCATACCGCCAGAGGGTGGAGGGGGAGCCGTATCAGTGATTTTGACCAGATAGACAGATCATCTGCAGATTACGTACTCACCTATGGTTATAACTAGGCATACGTGTGAACAAAATCTAAATGACCTTTCATATATTCTTAGCTGCAGTCAAAACAGCTTAGAAAAGTATGTCAGAGGTATGAATACATGGTACAACTTTTTGTGCGTATTCTCTGAAATATTTTTATTTTTACGGGAAATGTTCTATAAATACCAGAATTCCCATAATATCCTCCAATATTCTATATGTGCATCTTGTTATGGTATTTCGGTTGCTATAACATTTGTTTTGAATTGACTTTGAGGATTTCGCCATGAATTTTTGAAGCACCCTGCCATAGGCCCTACTACTCCAATTGTTTCACTAGCAGCGATGCTAATGCTAGCTGTGGGGTAAGCAAAAAAAAGGCATCTAAGCCATAGTTTTGGTCATTCTCTCTCAATATCAATGGATTAATCACTTGTTGTCAATAAAAGTAAGTATATTTAACATTTTGGTGTACTGCCCCTGTAGATGGCTGTCATTTTTACCATATACAGACAGTACCAGTCCAAAGTCTGGATACACCTAGACATTTCAGGATTTTTATTTATTTGTATTATTTTCTACATTATAAAATAATAGTGAAGACATCAAAACATATGGAATCATGTAGTAAACGAAAAAAGTGTTAAAACAAATCAAATACATTTGATATTTGAGATTCTTCAAGTAGCCACGCATTGCTTTGATGACAGCATTGCACACGCTGAGCATTCTCTCAACCAGCTTCACCTGGAATGCCTTCCAATAGTCTTGAAGGAGTTCCCACATATGCTGAGCACTTGTTGGCTGCTTTTCCTTCACTCTGAGGTCCAATTCATCCCAAACCATCTCAAATGGGTTGAGGTCAGGTGATTGTGGAGACCAGGTCATCTGATGCAGCACTCCATCACTCTCCTTCTTGGTCAAATAGCCCTTACACATCCTGGAGGTGTGTTGGGTCATTAACCTGTTGAAAATCAAATGATAGTCCCACTTAACCCAAACCAGATGGGGGATGGCGTATCGCTACAGAATGCTGTGGTAAAAAAAATGAAATGGTAGTCAACTACCATCAAATTATTGTAAATCATCTGTTTAGTACTTATGTGGATTGTAAAAGCTGCACATTAATTAAATAAGGGGACAAATATTTTAATTTTACATTATATGGAAAAGAACTGTAATTTTGCTGAAATGTCTGTCTTTTTTGGTTATTTGTTATTTCAGTTAACATCATTTACTTTTTCTAATGATGTTTTGATAGGAATTATGTTGATATTTTGCTATGATTGTTGCTTCTAGGTAATCCATGTACGGTGCATTCTAAAAGTATTCAGACGCCTTGACTTTTTCCACATTTTGTTAAGTTACAGCCTTATTCTAAATATATGTTTTCCCTCATCAATCTACACACAATACCTCGTAATGACAAAACATTTTTTGAACTGTTTGCAAATTCATAAAAAATTAATAAAATATCACATTCACATAAGTATTCAGACCCTTCACTCAGTGCTTTGTTGAAGCACCTTTGGCAGCGATTACAGCCTCAAATCCTCTTGGGTATGACGCTACAAGCCAGAGATAGAAATTCGAGTCCAAGTCAAGTTGCAAGTCATTTTCTGAGACTCAGACTCAAATTTCGATCTCTGGCTTGTAGTGATCAATTGACTTGAAACTTGACTTGGACCCTAGATGAGACTCGTGAACAATGCAAGTCAGTACTGGGATAAGTTGTTGTTGTGCATTTTCTGTCAGATAACATGGAAGAGGCGGTGTTGTAACACAGAGAAAGTAGTTTAATACAGAAGGCTGAAGAACGTTCTAGAATGTCTGCGTCATTCGTACGTCTCTGTAGTACTACAGTGAAACAATCGTACATCAGCAACAATGTCATCAGGTGGTGAGGCTTTCGTTATTACATTTAGTTACAAGAACCTGCAGTTTAATTCCAGTGGCAAAAAAAAACAAAATGCTGTTTTTCAAAACTGGTGGAATTAACATTAAAGATGCTGGCGCAACTCCATCGAACTTCACCCAACGTTTGAAAACGCACCGTGAGAGGTCAGTTAGGCTAGCTAGCTAACAACATTACAATGTGGTTAGACTAATAGTAGTCTGTTAAGAAGATGCCAGCTGGATATATAGCTAGCTTTCTTGTGTGTCGTCTTTTAGCTAACTGGAAATGTCTACTTTTTAGCAGAGATTATTAAGTTACATCTCGGCGTCATGCATACCACTCTGAGATGTAATGTACTTTCAGTTGTAGCCTGGTCCTAGGAAGTAGCTTAGTATGAAACTAGAGTTCAAAGCATGCAACCTCTTGGACATTTCTGCTGGAAAATATATATTTGGTTGTAGTATCTTTGTACTTCCACCTCCAGTCAGCAACAACTATCCATCATGTTGTTCATCTGCAGTTTCACTGAATTCTGCAAAGCAAAGGTGGCCAGCACAGGGACAGAAGGACAGAGCAGCATTGACTCATTCTTAACCACCATAGGAGTCCATGTGCACAGCCAGGGCCCCCCCCAGGCAGAAGGCCATAACAGAGGCTACACTACAAGACCTGATCATTTCCTGCAACCTGCCTTATGTCCTTAGTGGACAACCCTCACTTTAGGCATTTCATGTCAGTGGTAGATGACAAATATAGACCAGCAAGTAGGCCCACGTTGACCAGGCGCCTGCGTGACTTAACGCTGAACAAAGAGGCTACCATCAAAAGTGCCCTAGAACAGACAGAATCAGTGTCTGTCACTGTAGATATATGGACTGACAGGGCCATGAGGGGCTTCATGAGAGTAGCGGCCCATTACATGGTCCATGGAAGAGAGAAAAAACACCCAGACTGGAGTCAGTTCTGTTGAGCTGTGATAGATTCACAGGGTCACACACTGGGGAAAGAATCAGTGACACACGTGAAATAATGTGCGATAATTTTGCCATAAAACATCAATTAGATGATATCATATGTGATCACGCTGCAAACATGAAAAGGGCCTTCACAGTTTGTTTCCCCAAAGCAAGCGATGATGACGATGGGAAGCCTATGGGAAGAAATAGGTGAAGAGTACAATGGTGATGTAGAAGCTATCTAGACCAACTGCAGGAAACAGTGCTTACAGTGCTTTGCCCATTCATTACAACTGTGATTTAGAGATGGACTCAAGGAAACAAAAAACATAAACTGTGTGATGGCTAAGGTAACTAAACTTTGCAGCTTACTAAATACTACCTGTGGTCTGAAAGAAGCATGTGAAGCTGAGTTCGGAGCCAATCGTAGTATCCCTGCTGCTGTGTCTACCAGATGGAATTCCATCCTCCGGCTTGTTAAAGCAGCCACCAATCTGAATCAACAAAGCCTCAATACTCTACTTGAGGCCCAGGGAAACAAGGAGCTCTGCTTATCGCCAAGGGAATGGAGACAGCTGTTGGTGCTAGTGGACATTTTGTACACTTTTTGTGCAGGCCACCGACCTTACTCCGGGGGAGAAAGTGGTGACTCTCAGTGCTGCCCTTCCTTGTGTACTGTCACTCAACTATCATCTGCAAAGTATACTGAGCACAAGTCGTCACCTAGTCAGGTCTAGTAAAAGCACTGCAGTAGTCACTCAAACACCGATTCCAGGGGGTGTTTGTGAATGTCGGAATGGAGCACTCGGATGAACAGGCAACAAAACGTCCATTTGATGACAATGTAATACATAATTGCTGCACTGCTGAACCCATCTTTCTGCCTGTTCTGGCTTGATCATGATGTCCGCATACCACATGAAGATAAAGCTCAATTGAAGGAGAGTCTGATTGGTAGGGACAATGCATTGCAACATGCAATGTTTTCTAAGCCACTTGCATTCAAATCATGAAGATTTCTTTTCATGTACAATGTATACTGTTACATTCTTCATCATTTACATCAAGTCACTGTTTCGGAGAGCATTAGTGGAGAAGAAGAACAACCACCTGCCAAAACCTCCAGAATATTCTCTGGCTACCGCAACAAGATCAGCAAGAAGAAAGGAGACATAAAGTCATCTGTCAGAGCAGAGATTATTTGCTACATTTCTATCGTTATTTAACTAGGCAAGACAGTTAAGAACAAATTCTTATTTTCAATGACAGCCTAGGAATAGTGGGTTAACTGCCTGTTCAGGGATTTGTACCTTGTCAGCTCAGGGGTTTGAACTAGCAACCTTCCGGTTGCTAGTCCACCGCTCTAACCACTAGGCTACCCTGCCACCCCACATTGAAGTATCTTTTTGGATAATGCATGCAAAAGACTGTTCAAGGCTCAACCAGGTAGCAATGAGAGTGTTGGCTGTACCTGCGACCGGTGCCCCAGTGGAGAGAGTGTTTAGTCATGGAGGCCTCGTCATGCACCCTCATCGTGCCAGGCTCAGTGCAAGAACGATGACAAACTTGATCTTTCTGAAATGTAGCCTGTCTGCACCATAAATGTTCTCTGTCTTAGGACACAGGCAGTAATTTGCTACTTGTTACAGAAAATTGTATTTTTGTTAAATGTCCAGGTCAGTAAGTATATTTTAGGGATAAAGGTCATATATAGGACACTTTAGTGGTGCAGTAATTGATCATTTTGGTTTACATTCATACTTGTCATTTATCTTCATGTATCTTCCCTCACCTACAGATGTTCTGTTTGTGTGACAGAATGAAGTTAAATAGACTGTCTGACACAAAATACCATGCACCTTAAAATGTTATGTTAGCTATTTTTCATATCCAGTTTAATTACTTTTATTCATGTAAACTGTCTACATTTTAAAAGGAAATGTGTTTTGATTGAAATAGTGCCTGATGTGCTTTCTTTCATACAAGTGTGAACCAATGAACAAGGGAGTCTCTTTTTACAAGGTTTATAGACCTAAACCACAGCAGGAAGAAAGCCATTGCCAAAAGGGACTTGACTTAGACTTGGCATTAAAATACTTGAGACTTGACTTGGACTTTACCTCAAAGACTTGTGAATATCTCTGCTACAAGCTTGGCACATCTGTATTTGGGGAGTTTCTCCCATTCTTCACTGCAGATCCTCTCAAGCTCTGTCAGGTTGGATGGGGAGTGTAGATGCACAGCTATTTTTGGGTTTCTCCAGAGATGATCGATCGGGTTCAAGTCTGGGCTCTGGATGGGCCACTCAAGGACATTCAGAGACTAATCCCGAAGCCACTCCTGCATTGTCTTGGCTGTGTGCTTAGGGTTGTTGTCCTGTTGAAAGGTGTATATTTGCCACAGTCTAAGGTCCTGAGGGCTCTGGAGCAGATTTTAATCAAGGATCTCTGTACTTTGCTCCGTTCATCTTTCCCTCGATCCTGACTAGTCTCCCAGTCCCTGCAGCTGAAAAACATCCCCACAGCATGATGCTGCCACCACCATGCTTCACCGTAGGGATGGTGCCAGGTTTCCTCCAGACGTGACGCTTGGCATTCAGGCCAAAGAGTTCAATCTTGGCTTCATCAGACCAGATAATCTTGTTTCTCATGGTCGGAGAGTCTTCAGGTGCTTTTTGGCAAACTCCTAGCGGGCTGTCGTGCATTTTACTGAGGAGTGGCTTCCGTCTGCAGAGATGGTTGTCCTTCTGGAAGGTTCTCCCATCTCCACAGATGAACTCTGGAGCTCTATCAGAGTGATCATCGGGTTCTTGGCCACCTCCCTAACCAAGGCCTTTCTCCCCCAATTCCTCAGTTTGGCCAGCTCTAGGAAGAGTCTTGGTGGTTCCAAATTTCTTCCATTTAAGAATGATGGAAGGCACTGTGTTCTTGGGGACCTTCGATGCTACAAAAATGTTTTGGTACCCTTCCCCAGATCTGTGCCTCGACACAATTCCTACGGACAATTCCTTTGACCTCAAGGCTTGATGTTTGCTCTGACATGCACTGTCAACTGTGGGACCTTATATAGACAGGTGTGTGCCTTTCCAAATCATGTCCAATCAATTGAATTTACCACAGGTGGACTAAAATCAAGTTGTAGAAACATCTCAAGAATGATCAATGGAAACAGGACGCACCTGAGCTCAATATCGAGACTCAAAGCAAAAGGTCTGAAAACGTATATAAATACAGCATTTTATGGTTTTTACTTATACATTTGCAAGCATTTATAAAGGTTATTATAAGGTATTGTCTGTAGATTGATGAGGAAAACATTTAATTTAATCCATTTTAGAATATGGCTGTAACGTAACAAAATGGGGAAAAGTCAAGGGGTCGAAATAATTTCCAAATACACTGTATGTCAAATATATTGGTCATATGAGGGTATAAATATACAAAACACCAAAAAAGTTTATTCAGATGCAGAAGGGCTCTATGTAGATTCCTTCTTGGCTTTCAAAGAATCATCAACTGTTCTTAGAATGATTAATGGTCTAGGTAGAACCCGTTGCCTTAGGTAGAAACCCCTCAAATAACCCCTTTTTCTAAGAGTGTAGCTATATTTGCATTGTCTTTAAATAACCTGTTCGGGAATGCAGTTCCCATGGGTACATATGAATTGTATGACACACATACAACACACCTTCACAAACTTTTACTTCATTCTTTCTTTCGCTCATTCCTCGCCGGAAACCGTTTGCTATGGAAGTCAACGTGTGGTGGTGTCTTGTCGTCGTGTGAACAGGAATCTCTAAACCTGAGTGAAATATTGTTTTCCATTTCATTATCGTACAGAGCAGGTGTCGCCGTGGGGAGCGGGAGAGCGACAGTTGAGTGTCATTTCATCAAAACTCCTGTTTTGGAGTTATTCGCAAGACAACATCCAAAATATTATTATGAATCACACAAAAGGGGTTGGAAGACCTGTCTGACACATCCACGCTGCCTCATTTGTGGGTCTCTGCGGAAGTCCCTTAAAAAAAAGTTAATTCATTATGTTCTCCTTTAGAACGCTTCCTGGGACTGCTACATAGTCTGGTTCATTATACCTGTGCTTTAGATGATTCTCCCTGTGTGTCTGGCTGGCACTCAATCGGTTTTCTCTGTATTGGCGCCTCTCCCCTTTCATGGTAGTTCCCTCCTTTCTCTGTATGGTTCTCCCTCCCCCCTCTGTTTCGCTCTCCCTCTCTTTCCCTCATCTCTCCCTCTCTTTCCCTCTCTTTCCCTCATCTCTCCCTATCTTTCCCTCATCTCTCCCTCTCTTTCCCTCATCTCTCCCTCTCTTTCCCTCTCTTTCCCTCATCTCTCCCTCTCTTTCCCTCTCCCTCATCTCTCCCTCCCTCCTTCTCCCTCATCTCTCCCTCTCTTTCCCTCTCCCACATCTCTCCCTCTCTTTCCCTCTTCCTCATCTCTCCCTCCCTCCTTCTCGTTCTCCCTCATCTCTCCCTATCTTTCCCTCATCTCTCCCTCTCTTTCCCTCTCCCACATCTCTCCCTCTCTTTCCCTCATCTCTCCCTCTCTTTCCCTCTCCCTCATCTCTCCCTCCCTCCTTCTTGTTCTCCCTCATCTCTCCCTCTCTTTCCCTCTCCCTCATCTCTCCCTCTTTTTCCATCTCCCTCATCTCTCCCTCTCTTTCCCTCATCTCTCCTCTCTTTCCCTCTCTCTCATCTCTCCCTCTTTTTCCCTCTCCCTCCCTCTTTCTCATTCTCCCTCATCCCTCCCTCTCTTTCCCTCATCTCTCCCTCCCTCCTTCTCGCTCTCCCTCAGTTTCTTCTTCTCCACTCCTTTATTTCCACTCCTCTACACCGTTGCGCCGGTGCATGAAAGTGACTGCTCTCTCCCCTTCACTACACGTTGGTCTTAAGCACGCCATAGGGGCGCAGGGAGACTGTGTGTTTGTGTATGTGGTGTGTGTTTACCTGGGATAGGAAATACAGCGAGTCGTCTGGCCTGGGGGCAACAACAAAACTCACAACTTTTAAAAGGACATTTTTTTAAAACAGATAATAATTACAGCATTTAAATCCATTAGTGCTTTATTTTATATTGTGCTAGGTCTCGGGGATTGTGTCTGTCTTTTGAGAGTCATTTTCGGCGATATCGTGAGGCAGTGATGATACCACGAATGCCATGCAACATGAATACAATGAAGTTAGACGCCACTCCCGTAGTGCGCCAAGAGCAGAAATGGCAACTGTCTGAAAGAAAGAGAGAGACAGAGAGGTGAGAGAGAAAGGGGGGAGGGAGAGGGGAAAAAAGAGAGAGAGAGAAAGAGAGAGAAATGGGATGGGAGAGGGGAAAAAAGAGAGAGAGAGAAAGAGAGAGAAATGGGGAGGGAGAGGGGGGAAAAGAGAGAGAGAGAGAGAGAGAAAGAAAGAGAGAAATGGGGAGGGAGAGGGGAAAAAAGAGAGAGAGAGAAAGAGAGAGAAATGGGGAGGGAGAGGGGGGAAGAGAGAGAGAGAGAGAGAGAAAGAGAGAGAAATGGGGAGGGAGAGGGGAAAAAAGAGAGAGAGAGAAAGAGAGAGAGAGAAATGGAATGGGAAAGAGAAAGAGAGAAAGTAGGGAAGGAGAGGGGAAAGAGAAAGAGAGAGGGAAAGAGAGAAATGGGGAGAGAAAGAAAGAGAGAGGAAGGAGGGAGGGAGGAAAAGAGAAATAGAGAAAGGGGGAGGGAAATAGAAAGAAAGAGAGCGAGAGAGGAGGGAAAGTGAAAGTAAGAGGGGAGGGAAAGAGAAAAAGAGAGAAAGGGGAGGGAGAGAGAGAGAAAGAAAGAGAGATATGAAAGAGAGAGAGAGAGAGAGAGAGAGAGAGAGAGAGAGAGAGAGAGAGAGAGAGAGAGAGAGAGAGAGAGAGAGAGAGAGAGAGAGAGAGAGAGAGAGAGAGAGAGAGAGAGAGAGAGAGAGAGAGAGAGAGAGAGAGAAATGGCAAGGCACATCCAAAGAGGAAGTTGTGGGGAAGTATCGACACAAAGATTAAGTGGATCTCCCCTGCATAACCAGTGGATAAAAATCACTATTAGCCTGAGGTGATCAGAGCACCAAATCATCATTAGAGAACTGTGCCATGTTTTGCACAGGCAAAATCAATATGTTTCTAACTCTCACTGAGGGAGAATTCCACTTAAGCGGTAGGCTGCTTTATTACATACAGTAGCTTGTTACCAGTCTAAGACACGACGGATGGATGTGAATCATTACAAGACATTTCCAAGAACTGGAATACCTTCAGTATTTTTCTAACCACTATAACCACAGTATATTTATTCGCTGTTGCTGTGTGAAGCACCGATCCTTCATTTCTTCGTCCTTTTTTGCTGCTATACTGAGGGGTGCAGGTTCCCCCTCTATAAACACCTGGCAAAAAATGGCCCAATGTTAGCTAACCAGTAAAACAAAAAGACACAATGTGATACTTCAATAGAAAGGCACTTTCAAAACTTATTTGTTGTGTTTTTGTTTTGGGGGGGCTGTTTGGACTATTTATTTAACAAGGGCTCTGCCAACACTGGAATATGCATCTACCCTGGGTTACGTGGGTTCACCTGTTGATGCAAAGCTTTTTCAAGTATCCTCCTCTTCTCTCCTTTCCAACCATACTGTCACAAAAGTACCAAAGGAGATTGGTACTTCTCCTTTGCAGGGCTTTATAAATACTCCCACACAGTGACAGTGTCACTCTCTGCACGTATGAGGACCTTGGCCCTTACAAGCACTATTTGTTCCTCCCCTGCATTAGTGACTTATCCTGTCAGGAGGAATGTGACGTCAGAGGTCTGTGGGTTTCCCGTCTGACTCTTAATGTCGTGATTCGCCGTGATTCTTTCCCCTCGCTTCGGGAGTAGAGAATGTGCCACGTGTGACGTTTTTCACACATTTCTAGTATTTTAATGAAAAATACACGTCTGGCAAGTTGAAAAGCACCCAGTTTTTACTGTTGAGATTGAGTTGGAGTGAGAGATTTCTGAGGGGCTTTAAACATAAATGTGACCTAGGGGAGTGAGAGAGAGAGAGAGAGAGAGAGAGAGAGAGAGAGAGAGAGAGAGAGAGAGAGAGAGAGAGAGAGAGAGAGAGAGAGAGAGAGAGAGAGAGAGAGAGAGAGAGAGAGAGAGAGAGAGAGAGAGAAGAATTTTTTAGCACGTCCAACGCATGTCATGTTCGATATATTCGATTGGGCGATTACGTTTGATCCTATTTCAACAATCGTTGAAGGAAAGCTCTTGAATACGCTTCAGGAATCCTGATCACAGGAGAGTGCATTGAAACACTCAAGTTCTTTGAACATACAATATGACAGAGTGCTTTAGAGAGGGAACATCAACCTTAATCATCCGTAATGGATGGTAAAATAATCTCAGCCACAGCTACAAACACCACGAGCCTCTTTACTCAAAAGGTTGTCCTACTCAGTATTCCGCCCCACCGCAACCTCACAAGCAATTATAGCCAAATTATACCGCAGTACCACACTAATAATGTAAAGCAACCGAGAGAAGAATGGGGTTTTAAGGTGTGCCTAAATAGCAGAACACGGTGTTGTGTTCGCGCAAAATGCCCAAGCCTCAAATTAAACTGCATTAAACTGCCTTTTTTCAGAAAGCAACTGATACAAACACGCCTGAAATAATGATAACAAAAGAGAGTAGACAATTTCCACACCTACTTCAAGCCAATAAATACATATGCCATTGGAATGATTATGCATTAGGAGCCAGGCTTAGGCCCGTGAGGGCCCTGAGTCCTGCAGTTCGCAGATGTGAAGTCAATAGATTGCCACACATACAGTAATGCAATATGGGTAATCCCATTGTATTTGCTTTCTCTGATGTCATTGAACTGTGTTCCACTGAGCTTGTCTGGTGCAATGGAACCCATGGAAGAGTCCCAAAAGACATGATCCAATGATAACCACCCTGTCAGCATCCTCCTCCCCTTCAATAAGACATTAACGGGGAGGAGAGAGAGCTGTGTGCAAAGTTCCTCTGTGTTCCACTGGGAGGGTCTGAGGCAATCTGCCACCTCTCAGCAAAACTGGCAGAGTGTGCACTGCTCAGCCCAAACACAAAAGGACGTCAGAATCAGAAAGCACCTGCTGGGAGGGATAGCGATGGCGGAGAGCCAGGCCGACATATGGATCTCATTTTGGTGACTAATGAAAACAGCCAGACATAAATACAGTTGAAGTCGGAAGTTTACATACACTGAGGTTGGCGTCATTAACACTAGTTTTATACCACTAGTTTTCTTGTTAACAAACTATAGTTTTGGCAAGTCTGTTAGGACATCTACTTTGTGCACGACACAACTGTTTACAGACAAATTATTTCACTTATAATTATCTGTATCACAATTCCAGTAGGTCAGAAGTTTACATACACTAAGTTGACTGTTTCTTTAAACAGCTTGGAAAATTCCTGAAAATGATGTCATGGCTTTAGAAGCTTCTGATAGGCTAATTGACATCATTTGAGTTAATTGGAGGTGTACCTGTGGATGTATTTCAAGGCCTACCTTCAAACTCAGTGCTTCTTTGTTTGAAATTGTGGGAAAATCAAAAGAAATCAGCCAAAAATTTTAGACCTCCACAAGTCTGGTTCATTTTTGGGAGCAATTTCCAAACACCTGAAGGTACCGCGCTTATCTGTACAAATAATAGTATGCAAGTATAAACACCATGGGACCACACAGCTGTCATACCGCTCAGGAAGGAAACGCGTTCTGTCTCCTAGAGATTAATGTAGTTTGGTGCAAAAAGTGCAAATCAATCCCAGAACAACAGCAAATGACCTTGTGAAGATACTGGAGAAAATAGGTACAAAATTATCAATATCCACAAACGAGTCCTATGTCGTAATAAGCTTAAAGGCCGCTTAGCAAGGAAGAAGCCACTGCTCCAAAACCGCCATAAAAAAACCCAGACTACGGTTTGCAACTGCACATGGGGACAAAGATTGTACTTTTTGGAGAAATGTCCTCTGGTCTGATAAAACAAAAATAGAATTGTTTGACCGTAAATGACCGTCGTTATGTTTGGAGGAAAAAGGGGGAGGTTTTGCAAGCCAAAGAACAGCTCCTCAGTCACTGCAAATCCAAGCTGTCCCCCCACTGCAGTGTTTTTGACGTTGAAGTAAGTAAAGCAGTGAAACAGAATGAAATCCAACACTGAAACGAACACTCTGTATATTCCACCTGAGGTATTTAGAGTGGGAGGAGGAAGCTGGTTTGCGGTTGTAGCCAAGCTGCATACTATGATAGTTATTTAATGCATAACAATACATCTTCCCAACAGCATAAACATCACGACTCCGATAAAGGAGTACGCCGTTTTTGAAGACATCGAGCCACAGGTAAAGAGGCAGATGCTCAAAGCTTTGACATGAGGGATGGAGTTTCTGAGGTGCTGGAGCCACAAACGCACGTCTATCTCAAGGCAACGGTTCACCAAACAAACTTTACGAAAGAAAACATTTACTTCTGTGGACTTGAATGCCCGTGGGCACAAAGCTAACATACTGTATACGCCAAACAATCAAGTGTAATGAAAAGTGCAAACGGAAAACGCACTCATCCAACAACAAAGGAAAAACCTGAAATGAAAATGTAAAAATACCTCAAAGAAGCTACCTGTAAATCCTTTTCTAAACCCCTGAAGTCCCGTGTTCGAAGGAACCTAGACGGCGAACTATTAAAGCTCTGCAACCTTTCTGTCGTCTTCTTCTCCCTCATCACCTGTTACACCTGTCCTGTCTTCCCTTCTCCAGGCAGTGGTGTTTTAGAGCAGTTGGCAAAGAAACAAATTGGTGCTTTACTACCACTGTCTGCCCCGACCTCTGTCACTGGTGTGATGCATAGCTGGGCCTGAGGAAGTGTCTTGATAGGACCCTGGAAGTCTGGAACGACAAACAAGATAACAAGGCTGTGGCTGCCATGTACACTGAGTGTACAAAACATTAGGGACACCTGCTCTTGCAATGACATACTGACCAGGTGAATCCAGGTGAAAGCTATGGTCACTTATTGATGTCACTTGTTAATAAATCCACTTCAATTCGTGTAGATGAGGAGACCGGTTATAGAAGGATGTTAAAGCCTTAAGAGAACTGAGACATGGATTGTGTATGTGTGCATTCAGAGGGTAAATGGCTAAGACAAGAGATTTAGGTGACTTTGAACAGTACTATACTAGGTGCCAGGCGTGCCGGATTGAATGTGTCCAGAACTGCAACGCTGCTGGATTTCATACGCTCAACAGTTTTCTGTGTGTATCAAGAATAGTCCACCACCCAAACACAACTGTGGAAAGCATAGGCCTCAACATGGGCCAGCATCGCGGAATGTTTTCCTCAGTGTAAATAGAATGGGTAAAATAGATATTGTGTTCCATAGTATTGTTGTTGCATGAAGAACAAAGCATTCTGAGAGATGATGTGATAAGCATAGAGATACAGGGCCCTCAGAAAGTATTCATACCCGTTGACTTATTCCACATTTTGTTGTGTTACAGCCTGAATTCAAGATGGATTGCATTGTTGTTTCTCACCCATCAACACATAATTCCCCATTATTTTTTTTTGCACATTAATTGAAAATGAAATATAGAGTTTACACCCCGAAGTTAATACTTTCTAGAAGGGCCTCCCGCGTGCTGCAATGGTCTAATTCACTGCACCGCAGTGCTAGCTGTGCCACTAGAGATCCTGGTTTGAGTCCAGGCTCTGTCTTAGCTGGCCGCGACCGGGAGACCAATGGGGCGGTGCATAATTGGCCGAGCGTCGTCCGGGTTAGAGGAGGGTTTGGCCGGCAGGGATGTTCCTGTCCGATCGCGCACTAGCACGATTGGATAGTTGTTAATTCAGGTGATAGTTGTTTATTCATCAAACGTTTTAAATAAATCACCCAATATGGCTGCCAATCCACATAATTGTCCTGGAATGTCCATTCTACTTATTCTAGCTCTATGCTAAACCCCAAGATGGATCTACAGTGGATGAGAGCAACACATTACGGATGTGCTAATAGAATTGATATGCAAAGCGCTGCCACACACTCCTCACTCAACGTTTCTGCAGACTAAGGCGGTTTAGCAGACAATGTGACAGAGTTGATTAACAATCATCCATTACTGCCAAAATGTATCACAATTTTCGGTTCTCGCTTCACTACGTAGCACTGAAACATTGATGGCATCTCACGGTTCTCCCCATTTAATTCCTGAAGAGGTCCAAACCGTCCAGCCGGGCTCATGTTTTCACGAGCATATAGACGCTAATCCGTTCATTAGGAAAACAAATCTCTGACAAAGTTTAGAATTAATGTCAGTTAAACTATTATGTGATATATATATATATATATATGGGCGCACTGTCCCTTATAGCATGAGAATGACACACAGGCTTCAGCTAATCAGTCAATTAATCAACATTTTATGAATTGAATCTCTCACTTTGGCCCTGTTCTACATAATAGGTATTAAACATTCAAACACTCGATAGGATTACAAACGAGGTGCACAGTGCCCTTACAAGGCTTCTTCTATCCACTGTGTTGTCCAAAACCTACCACATTCCTTTCATTCTCTTACCATGTGTATCTATCGATTTCTTCCAAAGAAAAAGAACTAACAAGAAATAGGGCCCGACACAAGGCAAAGTTACTTCCATAAACCACAAACTTGTCAGAAATGAAAGATTAGGGAACTTGGTCTTTGCAATATCAGTCTATCGATTGGAAAATCATAGGGGTTCAACAAATGAATAGTCCTGTCAGAGCCTACTGTCCGAAGATGTAAATCAAAACCTGAGCCCTACGTGAACCTTTGGTTGAGGCCTTGGGTCTTCGGTCCAATTAAAAACCATTAAAAAAACAAAGATATAAAGTCAATTATCCAACAGAAATCCAATAGGTCTAATGGAAATGGATAGCTCTGTCTATTTTCCACTAAAGCAGTCTGGAATATGAGAGAAAAGTGGCCTAAAATCAATATTTTTAGCAAACAATGCTAGGCTCACCTTTGCCCCCAAAATCTGACTTTGATACATATACAGTCTGAAACAAAGCACTGCAAAATAGAGGACATTTTCCTTACAAGCCAGAATGTTAAATAACATTTCATTTGAACTACCTCTACCGGTTGGTCCTTCAGCTGCTCAACATTTTTAGAGTGCCAGTTGGCTCAGGTACAAAACCATGTAAGCGCCTGTTAGTATGCATGCATCTTGTGCATGTACTTTGGTCATGAGCAAACATTTTGATTGCCACACACACACAAAGTCAGTTTAATAATACTGAGGATATTGTGTCTACATTTTCGACCAGCTGAAGAATCAACACCAGGGACAATCGGCAGAGTAAGTTCAAATACCTGTATTCAACATTGGTGACAGAGAAGGGACATTTAGTTGGGGGGTTTTCTATGTGAATGTGCTTGGCGTTGCCAAGACAATCGAGGCCTTGTGGCAAGGCTCTTCTCAAACAATTGGTTGTTACTAGTAACCACAGCCTATTAATACAATTTATCTTCTTAAAATATGGATTTAAACCTAGCCCTTACCACTGCTAACCATATGCCTTACCCTAACCTTAAATTAAGACCAAAAATGACATATTTACTATATAGCCAATTTTGACATTGTGGCTGTGGAAACTACTGACCACCCAAACATTGGGCTTGCAGCCCAATTCAAGATGGCACCTGTGAGTTGGACACACCTCCAACCACATCTATCGCTTCAGCCTTGAAGGTCTACTATTCAACAGGCAAATATCATCACAATACAGTGTGTTAACATATTCTTGGCCAGGTACATACAGTAACAAAATTATTTTCATCGTTTCATAATTCCATTTCTTTTAGGGGCAATGTCTCATTTAAAATGTTCACTTTATCCTTTCATGCCCAATGCATGTTACACAGTCAGCTTCAGGATGCACACATTTGTCTGACTGAATGTGTCCCTAATGATTTGTAGATCAATGTTGGTTAATACTGCTTGTTGAACATCCCTCCAGCATTAACACATTCGGATTTTCAAAAGCACACAGCAGCGTGGCCTTGTGTTTCTCCTGAACAGACGTGAAACGACAGTACTGTCTGTATCACCAGCTGGTCTTTGCTTGAAGCTTCCTCTCACAAGTGGCAATATGCGTTTGTGTCCAACGCAGCTCTGAGTCTCAACATATAGTGCTGAGATATTCTGTCTTGCAGTGTCAAACAAAGAGGGTATGTTAAAGGGAAGAGTATTTTATTTATTTATTTTTTCACACCTTTATTTAACCAGGTAGGCTAGTTGAGAACAAGTTCTCATGTGCAACTGCGACCTGGCCAAGATAAAGCGTAACATCTCGACACACAACAACACAGAGTTACACATGGAATAAACAAAACATACAGTTAATAATACAGTAGAACAAAAGAAAACAAAAAGTCTATATACAGTGAGTACAAATGAGGTAAGTTAAGGAAATAGGCCATGGTGGCGAAGTAATTACAATATAGCAATTAAACACTGGAATGGTAGATCGGCAGAAGATGAATGTGCAGGTAGAGATACTGGGGTGCAAAGGAGCAAAATAAATAAATAAATACCAGTATGAGGATGAAGTAGGTATATAGATGGGCTGTTTACAGATAGGCTAAGTACAGGTGCAGTGATCTGTAAACTGCTCTGACAGCTGGTGCTTAAAGCTAGTGAGGGAGATGTGAGTCTCCAGCTTCAGAGATTTTTGCAATTCGTTCCAGTCATGGGCAGCAGAGAACTGGAAGGAAAGACGACCAAAGGAGGAATTGGCTTTGGGGGTAACCAGTGAGATATACCTGCTGGAGTGCGTGCTACGAGTGGGTGCTGCTATGGTGACCAGTGAGCTGAGATAAGGCGGGGCTTTACCTAGCAGAGACTTATAGATAACCTGTAGCCAGTGGGTTTGGCGACGAGCATGAAGCGAGGGCCAAACAACGAGAGCGTACAAGTCGCAATGGTGGGTAGTGTATGGGGCTTTGGTGACAAAACAGATGGCACTGTGATATACTGCATCCAGTTTGTTGAGTAGAGTGTTGGAGGCTATTTTATAGATGACATCACCGAAGTTGAGGATCGGTAGGATGGTAAGTTTTACGAGGGTGTTTGGCAACATGAGTGAAGGATGCTTTGTTGTGATATAGGAAGCCGTAATGTAGGATATGTACAGTATATGCACTGTAGTGAGTGTTGCAACCGAGGACAGATTATTTTTACGTGTTTAAGCGTTTCAGCATTCGGCGGTTCCATTCAGATTGTGTGGCCTACCACTTCGCGGCTGAGCCGTTGTTGCTCCTAGACATTTCCACTTCACAATAACAGCACTTACAGTTGACCGGGACAGCTGTAAGCAGGGCAGAAATTTGACAAACTGACTTGTTGGAAAGGTGGCATCTTATGACGGTGCCACGTTGAAAGTCACTGAGCTCTTCAGTAAGGCCATTCTACTGCCAATGCTTGTCTATGGAGATTTCATGGCTGTGTGGTCGATTTTGTATACCTGTCACGGCTGTCGGACGTAACAGTGTGACGACTGACGCTCCAATTATAATTGAAGAAGACACTTCTGCTCGATTAATCCGTTCTGTTTCTTCTCCCTTCTAGCATTTATAAGCTGGTGTGTTATTTATGGATAAAGCGACCAAGATCGAGTGGCTGGCGTATTCTGGTAATGTTTAGCGCCCAGCATCATTTTTTTATTTTTACAAAGTGCAGTAAATTTTGGAGTTGACGAGTGCACCTGTGACTTCACCTGTCATAGCGCTCAACGTGCACGTCAATATGAATACTAAGCAGGTCAAACCACACGCACCTTCAAACATCATTCAATAGAATCCGAGGGAAAGCTTGATACATTATCGATATATTAAGTAACACTCTGCAGGATGGCTGAATGCTCTAACGTTGTTGACTGGCATTGAGACGTCTGTTTTTATTGAGGAAATACGTTCTCTCCTTTCTATGGAGGCCTATTGGACTTAGGTAGACATATCCTGTCTATTTAACTTGTGAAAGTGTGTATTGAGAAGTGTATTCTATGATATTGTGTACCCACTTCTGATCACTTGGGATTAATGCAGATCCTGTGAATGATCTAGGAGTGAATGGGACAAAGGTCCAATCAGTTCAGAAGTTATTGTAGTACGAGCTGTCATCTTTTATCACAATATGATAGGGGAGACTGAGGGCAATTTTGACAGTTTTTGTATTTTACTCTTTTGCTCAGAGACCACTTGAACAAGTCTAGTAACTTTTTACGTCTATCTCCTAATCATTCATACCATTTCTATGTCTACACATAAGACGGTCAGCTCACAGTATTGATTTGAATCAGAAAAGTCCGGAAGTCTGCTACATTTGCCCTGGTGCCAGGGGTAGTTGCAGTAGCTGGGTTCAAATGTAGCAACAAAAAAATATGAATTGTCTATTATCATAGACACGTAATGATTTTGTAAGAAATATGAGTATGTCTTTGTACGGAACCAATAATTATAGTAACACCCATTATTTTGCATGGTCATTCAGTTCCTCTGAAAACATCTGAATTCTCTGATGGTGCCCAGATTATATGTGTTTACAACTTCTTTGTCACTCTACAGGACCCCAAGGCTATTTAAAGTTATTATTTGGATAGTTCATGTACAGTGTCTTCAGAACATTTTCAGACCCCTTGCCCTTTTCTACATATGCTAGCCTTATTTAAAATGTTATTTAAAAACAATGTTTTCCCCTCAATCTACACACAGTATCCCATAATGACAAAGCAAAAAAGCATTGCACATGTTTTAATAAAAAGCCAACTGAAATATTACATTTACCTAAGTATTCAGACCCTTTATTTACTCAGTACTTTGTTGAAGCACCTTTGGCAGCGATTACAGCATTGAGTCTTCTTGGGGATGACACTACAAGCCTGGCACACCTGTATTTGGGGAGTTTCTCCCATGATGCTGCCACCACCATGCTTCACCGTAGGGATGGTGCCAGGTTTCCTCCAGACGTGACACTTGGCATTCAGGCCAAAGAGTTCAAACTTGGATTCATCAGACCTGAGAATCTTGTTTCTCATTGTCTGAGAGTCTTTAGGTGCCTTTTGCCAAACTCCAAGCGGGCTGTCACGTGCCTTTCACTGGAATGTTCTCCCATCTCCACAGAGGAACTCTAGAGTTCTGTCGGAATGACCATCGGGTTCTTGGTCATCTCCCTGACCAAGGCCCTTCTCCCCCGATTGTTTGGATGGGCAGCCTACTCTAAGAGTCTTGGTAGTTCCAAACATTTTTAATTTAAGAATGATGGAGGCCACTGTGCTCTTGGGGACCTTCAATACTGCAGATATTTTTTCGTACCCTTTTCCAGATCTGTGCCTCAACACAGTCCTGTCTCGGTGCTGTACGGACAATTCCTTTGACCTCATGGCTTGTTTTTTGCTCTGACATGCATTGTCAACTGTTGGACCTTATATAGACAGGTGTGTGCCTTTCCAAATCAAGTCCAATCAATTGAATTTACCACAGGTGTACTCCAATCAAGTTGTAGAAACATCTCAAGGATGATCAATGGAAACAGGATGCACCTGAGCTTATTTTCGAGTCTCATGGCAAAGGGTCTGAATACTTCCATAAATAATGTCTTCCTTATATCAATTTTAGAACAAGGCTGTAACGTAACAAAATATGGAAAAAGTCAAGTGGTCTGAATACTTTCCCGAATGCACTGTATAATTGTCCCCAACCCAACGGCCATGACAAAACCTCATATGTCGAGCAAGAGACAACAAAATTGACACTTGTTATTCATGTCAATGTTTGGCCAACATAGAGTGATGAAAGTTCTGGGTAGGTACCGTGTAAGTTTTATCACTCTAGCTTGTGTTACACTTGCCCCCTGTTACAATTTCCCCCAGTCTCCCCTACCTGCCATTCTAAGTTATTTTAACATGGTCTTCAGGCACTCCCTATTACACAGGGAGATAGCGATGACATACGGTCTAAGATTATCCTGAGTGATGCAGAATCTACCTCCCTCCCTACACTGTAACAAACAAGACCCCATCTTAACCATACTGACACACTTCCTGGCTTCTAGCTTGTGGACAGCCTGCTGTCTTTGGCAATGAGCGCTGCATTATATAGCCCAGTTACACTGACAGTTATCTTTCTTTCTCCCTTTTCCCATCCCCCTCTCTACCTTTCACTCTCTCTCCCCCAGGCAGTGGCGAAGCCGGCACGTGGCGTTAGGCGAGAGGATGTTGTGTCTCTGGCCCAGTGTGAGAGCCTCCCTCCGGGAAAGTTGGCATTGGACGCGGGGCCCAACGGGCCGCTGACCCCCCCTCCCTTGTCTCTGTGATTTATGGCTACTGGGGATCTGGCCACTGCAGAATCCTCTTTCGCTTTCACATTCACAAACACATACACTGCACCACTGGACAGAGCCACACACACTGCACCACCTTCGTCAGTGCTGCCCCACAGGGTGATTCCGCCACACACTGAATAACAGAATCTCTCTCAGCCTCCACACGCACTGAGGGACTGAGCTGCACAAACACACTGCTTTGCTCTACCCCATAGAACCTCACATTGCACTCTGTGTCCTATACATGCCCCTCACACACCCCTCTGTGTATCTTCCACTCCCCCTCAGTGTGTGGATTAGCATCCCAGTATCAGTCATGGACCGTCAGCCATATAGCACCTCACTGTGGCGCCTGCTTTACTAGCAGGGGGGGAATCAATGGAACTGCGCTGAGTGATGAGATGATGTTCCTGTGTTCGCATGGCCTGAGAAATGACCTACCAGCAGCCCTGCAAAGACTGACACACCCTCCCCGCCCCTCCCCCACAACTTCACTGTTTTTACTGGATAGATTAACTGTATGACTCACTGGTGTTCCCATAGGAACCCATTATTTTTCTAAACTCGGACACCGTGAACTGGAGGTGAGGGCCAGCAGGCGGTCGGGTCCAGTCCTCACCATGGTGTTGCCACCTCCGGACAAACGCCACGTGTGCCTGACCACCATCGTCATCATGACCAGCATGGCCTTCATGGACGCCTACCTGGTGGAGCAGAACCAGGGGCCCAGGAAGATCGGCGTGTGCATCATTGTGCTGGTCGGGGACATCTGCTTCCTCATCGTGCTGCGCTACGTGGCCGTGTGGGTGGGCGCCGAGGTACGCACGGCCCGCCGCGGCTACGCCATGATCCTCTGGTTCCTCTACATATTTGTGCTAGAGATCAAGCTCTACTTCGTCTTCCAGAACTGCAAGGCAGGATAGGAAATCTCTGGAGACTGTGGCCCGGAAAGCCTTGACTCTGTTACTGTCCGTGTGCGTCCCAGGGCTTTACTTGGTTCTAGTGGCTCTGGACAACATGGAGTACGTGAGGACCTTCAGGAAGAAAGAGGACATGCGGGGGAGGATCTTCTGGGTGGCTCTAGATCTTCTGGATCTTCTGGACATCCAGGCCAACCTGTGGGAACCTCAGCGGACCGGCCTGCCAATCTGGGCCGAGGGACTGATGTTTTTCTACTGCTACATCCTCCTCCTCATCCTGCCCTGCGTCTCGCTCAGTGAGATCTCCATGCAAGGGGAGCACGTGTCGCCGCAGAAGATGATGCTCTATCCCATCCTCAGCCTAGTCACCATCAACGTGGTCACCATCCTGATCCGTGGGGTCAACATGGTCCTGTTCCAGGACAGTAGAGTCTCGACCATCTTCGTGGGGAAGAACGTGGTGGCGATCGCTACGAAGGCGTCCACGTTCCTGGAGTACCGGCGTCAAGTGAAGGAGTTCCCCCACCCGCAGAACACCATGGCATTGGAGCTGCAGCAGAACTCGGTGTGCCATGGACATGCGCCCCACACGTCGCACTCGCAGACCCTGCCCAACTCCACCAACCTGCCCCACGAACCCTCGCCAGCTCGCGACATAGACACATGACCGCCAGACACATGAGTCACTCCACCATTGTGATCAGTGACTAACCAAAACCCTAAGTTCTGGCTGGACTCGTTCTATCTGTCCAGCCGTGGAGGTGTTGGTGTTCAGAGAGAAATGGGTTTCAAGACAGGATTGTATTGTTCTTCCTGTCATACAACTGTGAACAACTGTGGATATAACAACTAGAGGGATATTTATAGCCTAGACTGTCTGTTGGAGAAGGAGAAAGATTCACCTTGATTCTGACAAGAAGGAACTGACATGGTTTTTATTGAATTGTGTATCGAATTGTGTTTTTAAATTAACCGTTTTAAAACTTTATTAATAATATCGGACAATCTCCATATTCTGCAGCTCAGTGATGTACGTATGTTGTGTAACAGTAAATTGGAAAATGTGTTCCTCCCTGAATATATATGGGATTTTTTTCAAATGCCCCTTTTTCGACAGTCCATTGCGTGGCTTTTATTCTTTGTTGTCCTTAGAAACGGAGGTACACCCCTCGCTCTGAAGAAGCACTTCAGTTGAAGTGGAGAAAGAGAGGATGGAGAGAACGGGAAGGAGAAAGGGGTCAATAAGAAGGTTTGTTTGAGCCGCGGTGGGGGATGGGTGCCAATAGAAGAGTGAAATTCAGCCTCTGCTTAGTTCTGCTGAGAAAGGAGCCTGCTGCCTCTGTCAAGTGTGATGTTTTATGACCAAATGTCTGATAAAAGCACCAGAGCTCAGCACTATACACTCCACTCAAGGCAGCCAACTCTCTGTGTGTGTGTGTGTGTGTGTGTGTGTGTGTGTGTGTGTGTGTGTGTGTGTGTGTGTGTGTGTGTGTGTGTGTGTGTGTGTGTGTGTGTGTGTGTGTGTGTGTGTGTGTGTGTGTGTGTGTGTGTGTGTGTGTGTGTGTGTGTGTGTGTGTGTGTGTGTGTGTGTGTGCGTGGGCGGATGGGGGGGATGCGTGTGAAACTGTATTTTGATGTACTGTCAGCGTGTGGCTTAACAAAAGTGGGTGTGAAAGAAACAACAAAGGGGAGAGGAGAAGTGATCATGTCATAAAAACCGAAGGGATAAAGATCATGTTGATTTCACTTACTGAAGTCAAATAACGCAGAGAAGTGCAGACATGGCCTCGTTGACAAAACGTTGAAATATAAATGTACAATCCAACCTGAAAACTGCAAAACTATTTCTACTTAACTGATGGAGTGAGTGTTCAAGTATTATTCATGTGATTAATAGTATTGTTATGTACATTCTTTACAAAAACGTTATGTTGGAGGCAAGTAATGTTTTAATAAAAGTATCCAAAGAATGTGAGAGATTTGTCTTTCTCTCAACCCACAGTCTCTGACTTGGAGGCTACATAGCCGAGGACGTGTCGTAGTACTCAGCATTATACAGAAGAGGAATGTAACCTTTTAAAGAGCCAGGTTAAAAAGGATCCGAAATGTACTTTTGTCTACAAGAAAATTGATTCATTCTCTTTTCAGTTTTTCTAAAGTGAACCAATGTAAAAAAAATAAAAAAATAAGACAAATTAACAATTCCACTGAAAGCACTTTTTCCAAATAGCACTTTCATATTTTTCTACCCCCCCCCCCCTCATGTTGTATTCTCTATTTTCTCCTATTGTCTGAACTCTTCCATGGCCCCTGTCAAAGCACACTTCAAAAGCTATGTGAACTCTGATGTTGCCATGGAAACATTGTCACATGGGCCAACCCTGGCATTACAGAGAGAGTTCAGCCACGTGAACAATGTACTATTATGTAACCGGAATGATCCATGCACAGGTCAACCACAGGTAACAGCACTCCAAGAAGCAATGGAGAATCCTCAGGGCCCTTTGACCCCATCATCAATATCTGACTGGAACTCAGTGACTGTACCCTTTAACCTACGGAAAGGAAAGAAAGGCGGCACCTGACGACAGCAAATGGAAGAATGACAATTCTCTTTTTTCCATTCTTTGAAAATGAGCAGTGCCCTTTCAACTTTACACAATTGCTTTAAGATTAAAGAGGATACATGAACAGAAATACTGTTGTGAATATCATTCAGCTTCCTAGAAGGTATAAATGTGGGTTCGTTACATCTAAGCCTTGCTCTCAGTGTGTCTCCAGCTCAAGGCACAGTTGTTCCAATAACACACAACACCACAGATTGCCATTATTGTTTGAATAAATCTTGTCAGAGGGGAGAGAAAGTAAATGGCAAACTTGGAAATAGGAATAAATTACCTGTAGCCGCCTCAGCAGGAGCTCACCTTAGCGAGAACTCTTGCAGGGCGAGACTCATTCACAAATCAACCAGGAGCCTGTGCATCTGGAAATTAACTGTGTTCCCTCCATACGTAATAAGGTTTGTGAAGCACTTTCTACCTCTACCTACCTGTGATTTATTTTACATCCATAACTTTGTGAAATATTCAATTTCGAGAACATTAATTCAGGACGGCGTGCATAGAGGCGATAAGGGGACTCAGGCGAGCTACTGTAGTGCGGGTGTTGTGGGTGTTGACCAACCTTGCTGACTCGACTGTTTCTCCAATCTCCATGCGGCTGGTCTATCCTCTGCTCTACTACGCCCCAAACCCTCGAATCACTTAGCCAGCCACGCTAGGTGCCCTGAGCCCAATACCACTTCCCACTGTGTCAGAAGGAGCCCCATCTATATGGAAATACACGTACTGGAGCTCTGCCTCTGGTGGGTACATGTCATTCACACTTTTGCCACTAGAGACCTCATCAACAAATTGAGAGAAAGGGAGGGTTATTCCAAATGACGCCTTGTTCTTTTTATAGTGCACATATTTTGACCAGGGCAATAACACACGCACAAGGGAAATAAACAACACTGTCCCCGAAAAGTTTTCAAAATACATCAGGACTTTACCACCTCACGCAACACACCTTTTCCTGTAGGCCTAGTCAGAAGCCATTTCTCATGTTCAATGCCTTTCTCTGGAGCCTAAACCAATCAAAACAAAATGCTTGAATCCCCGTGAGCGACACAACACATAACTTTAACACTAATGAAATGTATACTGAAGCAAACATTTCACTCACCTTTCAGATCAAATATCTGCATACCTTTCAGTTACCACCATCCCAATGAAATAATTCCATGCGCCCGCTTGGCTTTTGTCTTCATAAACTTTCACTCAAAATGCAAAGCACACTACTAGAATTCTGCCCAGACATTCCGTCTAACCTTGCAGAAACCGCTGGAGTTCATCACTCAAGATTAGTTCCTTTCTCGAGGTCGCGTCGGGTTGTCAGATTAGCTCAATCGCCTATTTCTCAGCCTCTGGGTTTCGCAGAAACACAACACTTTTAAATGAATGATGTGACAAATGTTCCTAACAAGTGTCTATGGATGAAATGCATCAAAATATATTTTCAAAACATGAAATAATAGACCAAAATGTATATATCTCTTCAACTGCAACAGAGGGCGCCCTAGCAGTGGAGGTATTTTAATGCAGTGGAGCATATTTTCTTGCCCAGAGTGAGGCTTTTATTTGCAAGTGGAGATACTAGCCAGTGACTGTACAATACTTACAAATAAAAACAGAACACGGGAGTATACTACAAAGCAGGTTCAATGACTTAGCCAGCTAACATCAATAGACAGCCAGAAATAACTCTAGATTCTCAGGTTCATTAAGAAAGCTAAACTTGGTTGTTCAGATAACTAGACCATGCCCATTTCATTCTTATCTTTCTGTATCAGTCGTCCGTTCTAAATATTCCATTGCCATACTGGCTGGCAAATGTCTTATCCCTTGCTCGCTAGCTAGCCATCTACGGCTAATTTACAGTCATGTCAAACAGTGCAGACAGAATGACAGTTTAAGCTGTTTTCTAGTGACATTTGGATACATCCATAACAATGAGCGAATAAGTAGCGATTTCTCCTGGCATATACAAAGTTCTCTCTCATCAGGAAGAAGCTAGCCAACTTCAAACTGAAGCTGGAAAGACTGCAAACTAGCTGCACTTTGTTTCTTTTGGACCTTTTTTCCCAATTCCATTTCTTTGTATATCCATAAAAAGGATGCCAGCTGATTCATGATTTCGACTGGCTGAAATACGATGCCTGTCTGTCTGTCTTGTCTACACTACCGACGCCGACACGTCCATTACTATGGGACAGCTGGAGATCGAATTTGAATATTGAAACAATGTTGCACATGTTGGAGAGACAGACAGCAAGGTTTATACAAATCTCTTCGTTGTTGAAACCTAAATAATATATAAAATAATAATATATGCGATTTAGCAGACGCTTTTATCCAAAGCGACTTACAGTCATGTGTGCATACATTCTACGTATGGGTGGTCTCGGGGATCGAACCCACTACCCTGGCGTTACAAGCGCCATGCTCTACCAACTGAGCTACACAGGACCATTACATTACATTTACATTACATTACATTTAAGTCATTTAGCAGACGCTCTTATCCAGAGCAACTTACAAATTGGTGCATTCACCTTATGACATCCAGTGGAACAGTCACTTTACAATAGTGCATCTAAATCTTAAAGGGGGGGGGGGGTGAGAGGGATTACTTATCCTATCCTAGGTATTCCAGGATAGGACCACTCATAAATGTTAGTCTCAAAGAAATGTGGGATAATGTATAGATGCTTTTTAAAGTGGAGATCAAGTTTATAACAGTGGAGACAGTGGATTGTGCAGTCAGATGGAACAGCGTAAATAGGCATTTTAAATAGGCATTTTAACATCATAGATTTAGCCAGTGGTAACTTGTGGAATGGACACCGGCTGGAATGCGGTTTTAACAAATCCACATTCAGGATTAGATCCGCCCGTTGTATAAACAATGATTAATTAACAAACAAAGGCAATAATTGTTTTATCAGTAAGAAGTGGTATTTTGATTGGTATAGTTATTGTTATATTTTGTCACAAGCCTTAGATTAGATTTGTATTGGGAGTACATGGTAACATTTGTTACAATGAACCCCTTACCTAAAATGCAATGCTATTTAGACACATTCACATAATGATATAAACAGTCACTTCTTTACTTCAAGTTTGCCAATAGAACTAAGATAATAGCCTAGAAAAAGTATATTCATATTCAAGTCATATTCATACATTTGAATTGTAAAAGTATATATTTGACTACTCTGTTTTAGGGCAATATTACATGCCTAAAAGATCAAAGGAAAATATTTTTATATCAGATTCAAACAAGATTTCAATTACCTCTAATGTTTTGCCATTGAAGACCGTGTAATAATTAACCCTGCAGCCTGTTACAATTAGCAATGTGAGAAATACATGGGGGGCATTTTACCACCACTTTTTGTTGAATTGTAAACGACTGGTATGTCCTAGAAATGTTGTTACAGTGTGTAATGGTGGCTAACACCGTACCCAAACCGGCCACGCGCAAATAGATTTTGTCCCCCCACACCAAACATGATCACGACACGCAGGTTGAAATATCATAACAAACTCTGAACGAATTATATTAATTTTGGGGACAGGTCAAAAAGCATTTAAACATTTATGGCAATTTAGCTAGCTAGCTTGCAGTTGCAAGATAATTTATCTTATTTAGCTAGCTTGCTAATTCGAAATGGGAAATAAACGTTAAGTTGTTATTTTACCTGAAATGCACAAGGTCCTCTACTCTGACAATTATTCCACACCTAAAATGGTCAACCGAATCCTTTCTAGTCATCTCTCCTTCTTACAGGCTTTTTCTTCTTTGGACTTTATATGGCAATTGGCAGCAAACTTTCATAGCTACCACAACGACCGACCAAACTCAGTTCATCTGTCAATCCCCCACGTGGGTATAACTAATGAGGAGAAGGCACGTGGCTATCTGCTTCTGTAAACCAATGAAGAGATGGGAGAAGCAGGACTTGCACCGCGTTCAGTGTCACAAATAGAACTGACTTCTATTTAAGCACTTGGAAACACAGATGCTCGTTTTCGCACGCAAGCAGTGTGGGTGCAATAATTGAATATTGCAACGCTCACACACACAACGCGAGCAGTGTGGTCAGCATGTTAGATATGTTGTATGTTGTTTGTATACAAATATTATGAATCTACCTCAAATAATATTTTCTAAATAAGCAAAACCTATAAGTGTTACTTTGTGCCCCGGTCTCATGAAGAACAAACAAGGTAAACATTTGCATTTCTTTAGATTTGCCTTCAAGTTGTAATTGGTAAACATATACCCTGTGAAACAAAACCTCTGGATAGTGAAATGCATGGTACATAAACAATTATATTAGTGGGAGACGCACAAGGTGCGGGTAGGTAACAACAACTCCACCCCGCTGATCCTCAACACTGGGTCCCCACAAGGGTGCACTCAGCCCTCTCCTGTACTCCCTGTTCACCCATGACTGCGTGGCCATGCACGCCTCCAACTCAATCACAAGTTTGCAGACGACACTACTGTGGTAGGCTAGATTACAACAACAACGAGGCGGCCGACAGGGATGAGGTGAGGGCCCTCGGAGTGTGGTGTCAGGAAAATAACCTCACATTCAATGTCAACAAAAGAAAGTAGATGATCATGGACTTCAGGAAACAGCAGAGGGAGCAGCCCCCTATCCACATTGACGGGACAGTAGTGGAGAGGGTGGAGAGTTTTAAGTCCCTCGGCGTACACATCATGGACAAACTGAAATGGTCCACCCACACAGACAGCGTGGTGAAGAAGGCGCAGCAGCGCCTCTTCAATCTCAGGAGGCTGAAGAAATTCGGCTTGTCACCAAAAACACTCACAAACTTTTCAGATGCACAATCGAGATCATCCTGTCCGGCTGTATCACCGCCTGGTACAGTTGCTCCGCCCATAACCGGAAGGCTCTCCAGAGGGTAGTGAGGTCTGCACAACGCATCACCGGGTGCAAACTACCTGCCCTCCAGGACACCTACACCAACCGATGTCACAGGAAGGCCCAAAAGATCATCAAGGACAACAACCACCCAAGCCACTGCCTGTTCACCTCGCTATCATCCAGAAGGCGAGGTCAGTACAGGTGCATCAAAGCGGGGACCGAGAGACTGAAAAACAGCTTCTATCTCAAGGCCATCAGACTGTTAAACAGCCATCACGAACATTAAGTGGCTGCTGCCAACATACTGACTCAAATCTCTAGCCACTTTAATAATGGAAAAATTGATGTAATCAATTTATCACTAGCCACTTTATATAATGTTTACATATCCTACATTACTCATCTCATATGTATATACTGTACGCTATACCATCTACTGCATCTTGCCATCTTGATGTAATCAATTAATCACTAGCCACTTATTATAATGTTTACATACCCTACATTACTCATCTCATATGTATATACTGTACGCCCTACCATCTACTGCATCTTGATGTAATGTATCACTAGCCACTTTAAACAATTCCGCTTCATATAATGTTTTCATACCCTACATTACTCATCTCATATGTATATACTGTACTCTATACCATCTACTGCATCTTGCCTATGCCGTTCTGTACCATCACTCATTTATATATTTTTATGTACATATTCGTATTCATTCCTTTACACTTGTGTGTATAAGGTAGTTGTTGTGAAAGTGTTAGGTTATATTACTTGTTAGATCTTACTGCATGGTCGGAACTAGAAGCACAAGCATTTCGCTACACTCGCATTAACATCTGCTAACCATGTGTATGTGACAAATACATTTGATTTGATTTGACAGCCAAAGCTTTCGGTGCCAAACACATTGCCGATGCTCTCAACGCAAACTCTAATACATGTCTCTTCTTGTTCACAGGGGATCAACAATCAACTGACATGGCCTTACACATAATGTTTAATAAAATAAAGGTGCACTCATAGTCCAATAAACCACGTCAGATGTCAGATGAGTTTATTGGTACACCCGTTAGTCAATCTATTTAACATAATAAAAACATCCACATCAAAAATCCGTCAGTTTAAACTAGAGATATCTGGTTTTTGCATGGGCTGTGTCTCAATCCACCACATCCGCCTGTCAGCCTTTCGTATCTGTGGTGGAAAGTGGATGGGTCAGTTACAGCGATGTTTGTCAGACAAAGGAGACATCCGAAAAATCGGTCTTCTAACAAAAATGTATTCTCCGTTTTGGGAACTTGTCTGGTGTTAACCCAGTACCCGTTAAAAGAATTTGTGGAATATGGAGGTAGTTTAGTTCCAACAGAAAAGGGGTTAAATATGTGTCCCTAAAAATATCCTAGATATAAAACAGACACTTCACAACCTTCCTCCTAATGATTTTTTGTTGACTCTGTTTTTCCATTGAGGAATGTTCAATCCATTGCATTTTTATGGTCTATAGTAATAAAGCCCAAATTCAACATTTTATCAGATAATTTGTAAATATGCAGTACCAGTCAAAAGTATAATGAGTAGGTGGACACACCTACTCATTCAAGGGTTTTTCTTTATTTGGACTATTTCCTACATTGTGGAATAATAGTGAAGACATCAAAACTATGAAATAACACATATGGAATCATGTAGTAACCAAAAACGTGTTAACTTCACTAGGGTAGGGGGCAGCATTCAGAATTTTGGATGAAACGCGTGCCCAAATTAAACTGCCTGCTACTCAGGCCCAGAAGCTAGGATATGCATATAATTGGTAGACTTGGATAGAAAACACTCTAAAGGTTCCAAAACTGTTATGTCTGTGAGTATAACAGAACTGATATGGCAGGCGAAAACCTGAGGAAAGTCCAACCAGGAAGTACTATTATTTTGAAAGGCTGTTTTTCCATTGAAAGCCTATCCACCATACAAAGACTTAGGACCCAGTTCACAATCTCTATGGTTTCTTCTATATGTGGCCAGTCTTTAGGCATTGTTTCAGGCTTTGACTCTGGAAAATGAGGGAGCTACAGCACTTTCAATGAGTGGACAGTGGACATTTCCAAACATGAGTCCAGCGTGTGATCGGGAGCGCGCATTTCTTGTTTCTCCTTTTCTATTGACAAAGCTTTTGTCCGGGTGAAATATTATTGATTATTTATGACAAAAACAACCTGAGGATTGTTTCTAAACATTGTTTGACATGTTTCTGCAAACTTTTATTGTACTTTTTTACTTTTCGTCTGGATGTTGAGAGTGCGCTTTATGCCTTTGGATTACTGAACTAAACGCACCAACAAAACTGAGGTTTTTGGACATAAAGAGGGACATTATCGAACAAAACAAACATTTATTGTCTAACATGGTGACCTGGGAGTGCCACCAGATGAAGATCACCAAAGGTAAGTGATTCATTTTAACGCTATTTCTGACTTTTGTGTCACCTCTCCTTGGTTGGAAAATGGCTGTATTGTTTTCTGTGGTTAGGCGCTGACCTAACATAATCGCATGGTGTGCTTTCTACGTAAAGCCTTTTTTAAATCTGACACAGCGGCTGGATTAAGCTTATCTTTAATCCTATGTATAAAACTTGTATTTTCCATCAATGTTTATGATGAGTATTTCTGTAATTTGATGTGGCTCTCTGAAATTTCACCGGATGTTTGTTTGAGACAATGATTACTGTACATAATGCGTCAATTTCAACTGAGGTTTTTGGACATAAAGATGAACTTTATCGAACAAAACACACATTTATTGTGTAACATGAAGTCCTGTGAGTGCCATCTGATGAAGATCATCAAAGGTTAGTGATTAATTTAATCGCTATTTCTGACTTTTGTGAGCCCTCTCCTTGGCTGGAAAATGGCTGTAGAGTTCTCTGTGACTAGGCGCTGACCTAACATAATCGCATGGTGTGCTTTTGCCGTAAAGCCTTTTAAAAATCGGACACTGTGGTTGGATTTACAAAAAGTTTATTTAAAATGGTGTGTAATTTTAATTATGGGATTTCTGTTGTTTTGAATTTGGCTCCCTGCAATTTCACTGGCTGTTGTCGAGGTGGGACGCTACCGTCCCACTGGTACCAGAGAGGTTAAACAAATCAAAATATATTTTATATTTGTCAGGTCTACTCCCGCTTCTCCCATCCAGTGTTCGACATCGCCGGTTTTCTAACCACCGGTCCTGGCAACCATCATTACGCACACCTGGCATAAATCATTACGCACACCTGCACTTCATCATGAGGCCCACATAGACTCCATTACCTCACTCATTACCTCCCTTTATCTGGCACTCCCTTAGGTTCATTTCCCATTGCTTCTGTCTTTTATGTCAAGATGCTACTCCTATGTTGTGATGATCCATGTTCCTTGTTGTATTAAAACATTTTCTCAACTCCCAGCATTAAGGTTACAGAATACTACCACAACAAATGGAAGCAGCAGCAAATCAGAACATCTCCCAGATGGTTGACAAGCAGGGATACGTACTTCATCAACACCACGACCAGCTGGCGCAACTGAGGACGGCTTTGGAAGAGGTTATTCGCAGTGTTCAACGTCTCGAACATACCCGAGAGGCATTCGCTTCAACTAGCGGAGCATACTCTACCACCAGTCAGACAGCGAGCTAGCACACCAGCCCATTCAGCAACCCACCCAGGTCAGCGATGCCCGTTTGTCTGGATTCTTATGAGGGGTTCATGACTCTGTTCAAAGGTATCTTTGATCATCCACCGGAGGGCAGAGAGGGGGGTGAGGGCCTACTCCAACTATGGCAGGAGGACCAGACTGCTGCCGAGTACGCGCTCACCTTCCAGACAGTAGCAGCATCCCAAATGAGCCGGCGCTTCGTACTCTATTCGGAAGAGGACTGTGCGAGGAGGTCCAGACGGAATTGACCTGTCGAGATGACAACCTCTCCTCGCGATGGCCATCTGTCTGGATAACCTACTTTGGGAGCATTGGTACTCTCATTGCTTCTTTCCCTCCCTCAGTGAAAACTTTGGATCAGAGCCTGAACCCATGGAGGTAGGGGTCACACGCCGCCCCGCGGCGCAGCAACACAAACAGAGACAGCTGGGTCTCTATTGTGGTTAAGAAGGGAACCAGCTCCAGCAGTGTCCGAAACGTCACAAATCACGATCCACGAGAGCAGAGGGACAGCCAAGTGATCTTCCACCTCCTGGGGCAAGTGTGAGTATCCCTTCATCACTTTCTGACAAACCCTTTTGGTGTCAATCACCAAAAAGAGTGTCCCTCATACTGTTTTTACAGCGTTAGTGGATTCCGGTGCCGTGGGAAACTTTCCTCCTCTCTTAACATCACCTCATACCTGCTCTCCTATCCTTTCCCGGTTTAAACCTTTGATAATCCACTAGGTTCCGGGACCCTTACACACATCACCAAACCACTCACGCTCACCATGGAGTCCATCCATCAGGAGAACTTTCCCTTCTTCAAGCCTCTCTTGGCTTCAACACTCTAACCCCACCATCTCATGTTCAAGGATAAAAATCACGGACTGGGCACCTGAATGCCGGAGGACCTGCATTCCCATCCCCTGTGGTTCCACGTCGGTTGAGTGTCCTGTGGTTGCCCTTCAGCCCAACATCCCGGACGTATACCATGCCCTGCTGGAGGGATTTTCCAAAACCCGCGCCACCTGTCTCCCTCCTTACCGTCCGTGGGACTGTGTCAGCGACCGGCTTGCAGGCTCTGCGCCCCAGTGCAGAGGCATCTACATTCTGTCGATGGCTGAAACCAAGGTCATGGAGGAGTACATCCATGAGGCGCTCCAACAAGGTTGTCTGCAAGTCCACTTCTCCTGCGTCTGCAGGCTTCTTCTTCGTGGCCAAGAAGGATGGAGGGTTATGCCCGTGTATTGAATACAGAGGACTCAATAAGATCACCAAGTAACGTTACCCTCTCCCATAGGTTACAGCAGCCATCGAACAGCTCCGCGGGGCCCGGTATACAATCTCACTCATCCGCATCCGGGAGGGGGATGAATGCAAGACAGTTTTTAGCATGATGTCTGATCCGAGTATACCTGGAACACCTCCTGGCTAACCAACTGTTTGTCAAGGCAGAGAAGTGGCAGTTTCATCAGGAGAATGTAGCCTTCCTAGGCTACCAAATCAGCACGCAAGGGCTGAGGGTTTGCCAACTTCTACCTCTATTTCATTAGGAACTTTAGCTCCATCGATTCTCCTCACACCTCTCTCCTCAAAGGTGGTCCCTATAGATTGGTGTGGAGTCCAGCAGCTGACTAAGCCTTCTGCCAACTGAAGGGATGTTTATTAACCTCCGCCCCATTTCTCAAACACCCAGATCCCACGATACCCTTTGTGGTGGAGGTGGACGCTTCAGAGTTGGGCGTGGGGGCAGTTCTGTCTCAACGACAAGGTAATGCACAAAAACTGCATCCATGTGCATATTATTCTAAGAAAGGGTGTCCGTGGGGCGACGCACAATTGGCCTAGCGTCGTCCGGGTTAGGGAGGGCTTGGCCGGTAGGGATATCCTTGTCTCATCGCGCACCAGCGACTCCTGTGGCGGGCCGGGCACAGTGCGCGCTAACCAAGGTTGCCAGGTGCACGGTGTTTCCTCCTACACATTGGTGCGGCTGGCTTCCGGGTTGGATGCGCGCTGTGTTAAGAAGCAGTGCGGCTTGGTTGGGTTGTGTATCGGAGGACACATGACTTTCAACCTTCGTCTCTCCCAAGCCCGTACGGTAGTTGTAGCGATGAGACAAGATAGTAGCTACTAACAATTGGATACCACGAAATTGGGGAGAAAAAGGGGTCAAATTCAACAAAACAAAAAACACACAAAAAATTTGCCACCCTTTGCCTTGACATCTTTGCACACTCTTGGCATTCTCTCAACCAGCTTCATGAGGTAGTCACCTGGAATTTCAATTAACAGGTGTGGCTTGTTAAATTAATTTGTGGAATTTCTTTCCTCCTTAATGCATTCGAGTCAATCAGTTGTGTTGTGAAAAGGTAGGGGAGTATACAGAATATAGTCCTATTTGGTAATAGACCAAGTCCAAATTATGGCTCAAATAAGCAAAGAGAAACAGTCCATCATTACCTTAAGACATGAAGGTCAGTCAATCTGGAAACCATCAAGCGCTATGATGAAACTGGCTCTCGTGAGGACCGCCACAGGAAAGGAAGACCCAGGTTGTGGTTTGGAGAAAGCTTTCAGCATGCCATTTGAATATGTTAATCATTGCTTTAAGCCACACCCCGCCACACCAGACGGTGCAAGCATACCTCAGTCTGTTCAAGAACATTGGTGAAAATTTGCAAAGTTGTGTAAAGGTTTGACTTGAACAACACTTTCCCCCAAAACGTTCTTCAAACTGAACGGACAGGTAGTGATGGCTTCCAGATTGGTTTCCAGATTCATCTGTATTATTAATCTGTGTTGTAGGTGTGGCTAAGAAGTGACATGGGCGAAGGCCAAAGCCTATACACGTCTCAAGGAACCATGGAACACGTTTTCTGTTGCAGGACGGTTTAAAAACGTTTTCTGTTGCAGGACGGTTTAAAAACGTTTTCTGTTGCAGGACGGTTTAAAAACGTTTTCTGTTGCAGGACGGTTTAAAAACGTTTTCTGTTGCAGGACGGTTTAAAAACCTTTTCTGTTACGTGCCCTAATATAAATCGAGCTCGGAGAGTCACACACACTGCAGTATCATGTATTAGCCTATTAATTCAGTGTCATGGTCATTTCTCCCTGCATGTGGGATCTAAATGCCTAAACTGGAATGTCATAAACACAAATAAGAATTAATATGGCATGTGTCTCTGTTAATCTATCTTTAATAAATCAACTTTTCAAAATGGGTGCCACAATCACTGACCTCAACTTTTTTGCTATTTCTTTTTAATGTAATCTAAATGCAAGGTTCCCAGGCAGTTTTAGAAGGCGCTTAAAGGTCAAATTGGAATTTTAAATGGAACAGTATTCAGACCCGGAGACACTTAGGAATTTTTGGAGGTAGTCGAGAGACCTTGAAGGTGCCAGAAAGAGCACTGTTCAGAATACTGAGTGAGATATTGGAAGAACGGTTAAGTCCCTGAGAGAAAATGTACCCTTCTGTCCTTATTTGAACATCAAAGAAAAAAATGTATAGTTCAAAGTCTGCTCTGTAAAATAATTATTTGGGTTGACATTTATATCAGTAGTTGTAGTAGTATCAATCAATCAAATGTATATATAAAGTCCTTCTTACATCAGCTGATGTCACAAAGTGCTGTACAGAAACCCAGCCTAAAACCCCAAACAGCAAGCAATGCAGGTGTAGAAGCACAGTGGCTAGGAAAAACTCCCTTGAAAGGCCAAAACCTAGGAAGAAACCTAGAGAGGAACCAGGCTATGAGGGGTGGTCAGTCCTCTTCAGGCTGTGCCGGGTGGAGATTATAACAGAACATGGCCAACATGTTCAAATTTTCAAAGATGACCAGCAGGGTCAAATAATAATAATCACAGTGGTTGTCGAGGGTGCAACAGGTCAGCATTTTACATTTACATTTAAGTCATTTAGCAGACGCTCTTATCCAGAGCGACTTACAAATTGGTGCATTCACCTTATGACATCCAGTGGAACAGCCACTTTACAATAGTGCATCTAAATATTTTAAGGGGGGAGGGGGTGAGAAGGATTACTTTATCCTATCCTAAGTATTCCTTAAAGAGGTGGGGTTTCAGGTGTCTCCGGAAGGTGGTGATTGACTCCGCTGTCCTGGCGTCGTGAGGGAGTTTGTTCCACCATTGGGGAGCCAGAGCAGCGAACAGTTTTGACTGGGCTGAGCGGGAACTGTACTTCCTCAGTGGTAGGGAGACGAGCAGGCCAGAGGTGGATGAACGCAGTGCCCTTATTTGGGTGTAGGGCCTGATCAGAGCCTGGAGGTACTGAGGTGCCGTTCCCCTCACAGCTCCGTAGGCAAGCACCATGGTCTTGTAGCGGATGCGAGCTTCAACTGGAAGCCAGTGGAGAGAGCGGAGGAGCGGGGTGACGTGAGAGAACTTGGGAAGGTTGAACACTAGACGGGCTGCGGCGTTCTGGATGAGTTGTAGGGGTTTAATGGCACAGGCAGGGAGCCTAAAAGTGGTTAAGAGCCAACAGCGAGTTGCAGTAATCCAGACGGGAGATGACAAGTGCCTGGATTAGGACCTGCGCCGCTTCCTGTGTGAGGCAGGGTCGTAATCTGCGGATGTTGTAGAGCATGAACCTACAGGAACGGGCCACCGCCTTGATGTTAGTTGAGAACGACAGGGTGTTGTCCAGGATCACGCCAAGGTTCTTAGCGCTCTGGGAGGAGGACACAATGGAGTTGTCAACCGTGATGGCGAGATCATGGAACGGGCAGTCCTTCCCCTGGAGGAAGAGCAGCTCCGTCTTGCCGAAGTTCAGCTTGAGGTGGTGATCAGTCATCCACACTGATATGTCTGCCAGACATGCAGAGATGCGATTCGCCACCTGGTCATCAGAAGGGGGAAAGGAGAAGATTAATTGTGTGTCGTCTGCATAGCAATGATAGGAGAGACCATGTGAGGTTATGACAGAGCCAAGTGACTTGGTGTATAGCGAGAATAGGAGAGGGCCAAGAACAGAGCAAATAATAATAATCCTGGGGGACACCAGTGGTGAGAGCGCGTGGTGAGGAGACAGATTCTCGCCACGCCACCTGGTAGGAGCGACCTGTCAGGTAGGACGCAATCCAAGCGTGGGCCGCGCCAGAGATGCCCAACTCGGAGAGAGTGGAGAGGAGGATCTGATGGTTCACAGTATCGAAGGCAGCCGATAGGTCTAGAAGGATGAGCGCAGAGGAGAGAGAGTTAGCTTTAGCGGTGCGGAGCGCCTCCGTGATACAGAGAAGAGCAGTCTCAGTTGAATGACTAGTCTTGAAACCTGACTGATTTGGATCAAGAAGGTCATTCTGAGAGAGATAGCGGGAGAGCTGACCAAGGACGGCACGTTCAAGAGTTTTGGAGAGAAAAGAAAGAAGGGATACTGGTCTGTAGTTGTTAACATCGGAGGGATCGAGTGTAGGTTTTTTCAGAAGGGGTGCAACTCTCGCTCTCAGCATCTCAGGAGTAAATGTCAGTTGGCTTTTCATAGCAAATCATTTGGAGTATCTCTACCGCTCCTGCTGTCTCTAGAGAGTTGAAAACAGAAGGTCTGGGACAGGTAGTAGTAGTAGTAGTAGGTTTCATTGGTCATAGACTTAATGGTAAACCGATTTACAATCATACAATTATAAAATAGTAAAATCCTAAACTATCAAAACGCTTAATACAATATAATATTAAATATGCAATATACTGTACGCAAAACAACAGTACTACAACAACAAGGTTTGAGGTGGAATTTTAGAAAATACATATTTAAAGTTCTTAGGGAGGCATTTCTAAGGCCCCTGGGCTATATGGTATGTATTGATCAGTTTAGTAGTAAACTATGGAATGGAATTTACAATCTGTTACGGATGAATCTGTATTAATGTAAAGGTTTCTATAAAACAAAACGTATATCTATTTTTTTTAACAGGTTTGAGGAAAGTTTAAAATATATCCTCTGCAAAAAAAATATATACTGTATTATTGTTAAATAGATACCTGGAGGTATCCAATTCCTTTTCTCTACTCTCTGACAAGGTTTTCAATACACTTCCAGTCAAAAGCTTTAAAATACATACTCATTCAAGGGGTTTTATTTATTTTGACTATTTATTCATTTAAATATTTATTAATTAAGTATATTTATCATTTTGGTGTACTGCCCCTGTAGATGGCTGTCGTTTTTCGACATAGTACCAGTCAAAAGTTTGGACACACCTACTCATTTCAGCATTTTTCTTTATTTTTACTATTTTCTACATTGTAAAATAATAGTGAAGACATCAAAACTATGAAATAACACATATGGAATCACGTAGTAACCAAAAAAGTGTTAAACAAATCAAAATATATTTTATATTTGAGATTCTTCAAAGTAGCCACCCTCTGTCTTGATGACAGCTTTGCACATTGTTGGCATTCTCTCAACCAGCTTCAGGTGCCTTGTTAAAAGTTAATTTGTGGAATTTCTTTCCTCCTTAATGCATTTGAGCCAACCAGTTGTGTTGTGACAAGGTCCGGGTGGTATACAGAAGATAGCCATATTATGCCAAGGACAGCTCAAATAAGCAAAGAGAAATGAGAGTCCATCATTACTTTAAGAAATGAAGCTCAATCAATATGGAACATTTCAAGACCTTTGAAAGTTGCTTCAAGTGCAGTCGCAAAAATCATCAAAGGCTATTATGAAACAGGCTCTCATTAGGACCGCCACAGGAATGGAAGAGATACCACTGCTGCAGAGGATAAGTTCATTAAAGTTACCAGCCTCAGAAATTGCAGCCCAAATAAATGCTTCACAAAATCTAATCAAAATGTATTGGTCATATACGCATGTTTAGCAGATATTATTGTGATTGTATCGAAATGCTTGTGTTTTAAAGAACTTTCTTCTGAAACTCGTCAGCCAATTCTTGTACTGAGAAATGAAGGCTATTCCATGTGAGAAATTGCCAAGAAACTGAAGATCTCGTACACCGCTGTGTACTACTCCCTTCACAGAACAGCGCAAACTGACATTACCAGAAAGAGGAGTGGGAGGCCCCGGTGCACAACTGAGCAAGAGGACAAGTACATTAGAGTGTCTAATTTTAGAAACAGACACCTCACAATTCCACAACTGGCAGCTTCATTAAATAGTACCCGCAAAACACCAGTCTCAACGTGAACAGTGAAGAGGCGACTCCAGGATGCTGGCCTTCTAGGCAGAGTTCCTCTGTCCAGTGTCTGTGTTCTTTTGCCTATCTTAATCTTTTCTTTTTTTATTGGCCAGTCTGAGATATGGCTTTTTCTTTGCAACTCTGCCAGGAAGGCCAGCATCCCAGAGTCACCTCTTCACTGTGGACATTGAGACTGGTGTTTTGCAGGTACTATTTAATCTCAAATATATTTTGATTTCATTTGTTTTACACTTTTATATGTGCTATTTTATATGTGTTATTTCAAATGTTTGTTTTTTATATTTGCTACTTTGAGTGTAGTTTCCCTCAACATCAGCCCAGTATGCCTACCTACCACCCACCATCCATCACTGTGAGCAGATTAATTAGTAGAAACAGTGGGAATGAGTCAGAAATAGCAGGGAACAAACACGAAACAAAATGCTCCAAAATACTAACACAGATGGCTGGAAGAACATAGTTTTTCCTCCAGAACTCTAAAATGGCAGTTGGACTACTAGCTAGATATGTAGGCCAAAACCTGTATAGGCCATTATTTCATGAGTGATATATTCATGAGGTAAAGCAGTCTGAATGGAACACTTGTTAGGGGCATTAACAAGAAGAGGCTCATCAGAGCATCCTTTCCCCTGATTAGAGTCCCTATTTATTCCTTTGTGATCCGTTCCTGTTCCGTCGGTTCCTTGTATTGTATTCACCATGCCGTGATTGCGTTTCGCCCTGTCCTGTCGTGTTTTTGCCGTGATTGTGTATCACCCTGTCCTGTCGTGTTTTGTGCCTTCATCAGATGCTGCGTGTGAGCAGGTGTCTCAGTCGACTACGGCCTGCGCCTACCCGGCGACCTGCAGTCTGTGGCCGCTTCTCCAGTTGTTTCCCCTCTACAAGTCTAGAGGAATTCTGTTATTCCGTTTTGGACTTTAATAAACTCTGTTTCTGTTAAGTCGCTTTTGGGTCCTCTTTTACCTGCATGACAGAAGGAACCGACCAAGGAATGGACCCAGCGACTTCAGACGCTCGTTACACTGCCGTCGAGATCCAAGGAGCCATGCTCGGCAGACACGAGCAGGAATTGTCTGCTGCTCGCCATGCCGTGGAGAACCTGGCGCTCAGGTTTCCGACCTCTCTGGACAGTTCCAGAGTCTACGTCTCGTGCCACCTGTTACTCCTGGCCTGCCGAGCCTCCAGAACCCAGGGTTAATAACCCACCTTGCTACTCCGGGCAGCCCACTGAGTGCCGCTCCTTTCTCACGCAGTGTGAGATTGTGTTCTCTCTCCAACCCCACACATACTCTAGAGAGAGAGCTCGGGTTGCTTACGTCATTTCACTCCTTACTGGCCGGGCTCGAGAATGGGGCACAGCTATCTGGGAGGCAAGGGCTGATTGCTCTAACAGATTCCAGAACTTTAAAGAGGAGATGATTCGGGTTTTTGACCGTTCAGTTTTTGGTGGGGAGGCTTCTAGGGCCCTGGCTTCCTTATGCCAAGGTGAACGGTCCATAACGGATTATTCCATTGAGTTTCGCACTCTTGCTGCCTCTAGTGAGTGGAACGAGCCGGCGCTGCTCGCTCGTTTTCTGGAGGGACTCCACGCAGTGGTTAAGGATGAGATTCTCTCCCGGGAGGTTCCTTCAGATGTGGACTCTTTGATTGCTCTCGCCATCCGCATAGAACGACGGGTAGATCTTCGTCACCGGGCTCGTGGAAGAGAGCTCGCATCAACGGTGTTTCCCTGCTCCGCATCGCAACCATCTCCCTCCTCTGGCTTTGAGACTGAGCCCATGCAGCTGGGAGGGATTCGCATCTCCCGAATAAGGAGAGGGAACGGAGGATCACCAACCGCCTGTGCCTCTATTGCGGAGTTGCTGGACATTTTGTTAATTCATGTCCAGTAAGAGGCCAGAGCCCATCAGTAAGCGGAGGGCTACTGGTGAGCGCTACTACTCAGGTCCCTTCATCTAGATCTTGTACTACTATGTCGGTCCATCTACGCTGGACCGGTTCGGTGCTACATGCAGTGCTTTGATTGACTCTGGGGCTGAGGGTTGTTTCATGGACGAAGCATGGGCTCGGAAACATAACATTCCTTTCAGACCGTTAGACAGGCCTACGCCCATGTTTGCCTTAGATGGTAGTCATCTTCCCAGTATCAAATTTGAGACACTACCTTTAACTCTCACAGTATCTGGTAACCACAGTGAGACTATTTCTTTTTTGATTTTCCGTTCACCGTTTACACCTGTTGTTTTGGGTCACCCCTGGCTTGTATGTCATAATCCTTCTATTAATTGGTCTAGTAATTCTATCCTATCCTGGAACGTTTCTTGTCATGTGAAGTGTTTAATGTCTGCCATCCCTCCCATTTCTTCTGTCCCTACTTCTCAGGAGGAACCTGGCGATTTGACAGGAGTGCCGGAGGAATATCATGATCTGCGCACGGTCTTCAGTCGGTCCCGAGCCAACTCCCTTCCTCCTCACCGGTCGTATGATTGTAGTATTGATCTCCTTCCGGGGACCACTCCTCCTCGAGGTAGACTATACTCTCTGTCGGCTCCCGAACGTAAGGCTCTCGAGGATTATTTGTCTGTGTCTCTTGGACGCCGGTACCATAGTGCCTTCTTCTTCTCCGGCCGGGCGGGGTTCTTTTTGTTAAAAAGAAGGACGGTACTCTGCGCCCCTGCGTGGATTATCGAGGCTGAATGACATAACGGTTAGAATCGTTATCCGCTTCCCCTTATGTCATCAGCCTTCGAGATTCTGCAGGAGCCAGGTGCTTTACTAAGTTGGACCTTCGTAACGCTTACCATCTCGTGCGCATCAGAGAGGGGGACGAGTGGAAATCGCGTTTAACACCCGTTAGGCATTTTGAGTACCGGGTTCTGCCGTTCGGTCTCGCCAATGCGCCAGCTGTTTTCAGGCATTAGTTAATGATGTTCTGAGAGACATGCTGAACATTTTGTTTTTGTCTATCTTGACGATATCCTGATTTTTTCTCCGTCACTCGAGATTCATGTTCAGCACGTTCGACGTGTTCTACAGCGCCTTTAGAGAATTGTCTCTACGTAAAGGCTGAGAAGTGCTCTTTTCATGTCTCCTCCGTTACTTTTCTCGGTTCCGTTATTTCCGCTGAAGGCATTCAGATGGATTCCGCTAAGGTCCAAGCTGTCAGTGATTGGGTTCCAAGGTCACGTGTCGAGTTGCAGCGCTTTTTTAGGTTTCGCTAATTTCTATCGGCGTTTCATTCGTAATTTCGGCCGTTGCTGCCCTCTCACAGCTCTTACTTCTGTCAAGACGCGTTTTTAAGTGGTCCGGTTCCGCCCAGGGAGCTTTTGATCTTCTAAAAGAACGTTTTACGTCCGCTCCTATCCTCGTTACTCCTGACGTCACTAGACAATTCATTGTCGAGGTTGACGCTTCAGAGGTAGGCGTAGAGCCATCCTATCCCAGCGCTTCCAGTCTGACGATAAGGTTCATCCTTGCGCTTATTTTTCTCATCGCCTGTCGCCATCTGAGCGCAACTATGATGTGGGTAACCGTGAACTGCTCGCCATCCGCTTAGCCCTAGGCGAATGGCGACAGTGGTTGGAGGGGGCGACCGTTCCTTTTGTCGTTTGGACAGACCATAAGAACCTTGAGTACATCCGTTCTGCCAAACGACTTAATGCCCGTCAAGCTCGTTGGGCGTTGTTTTTCGCTCGTTTCGAGTTTGTGATTTCTTACCGTCCGGGTAGCAAGAACACCAAGCCTGATGCCTTATCCCGTCTGTTTAGTTCTTCTGTGGCTTCTACTGATCCCGAGGGGATTCTTCCTTATGGGCGTGTTGTCGGGTTAACAGTCTGGGGAATTGAAAGACAGGTTAAGCAAGCACTCACGCACACTGCGTCGCCGCGCGCTTGTCCTAGTAACCTCCTTTTCGTTCCTGTTTCCACTCGTCTGGCTGTTCTTCAGTGGGCTCACTCTGCCAAGTTAGCTGGTCATCCCGGTGTTCGAGGCACTCTTGCGTCTATTCGCCAGCGCTTTTGGTGGCCGACTCAGGAGCGTGACACGCGCCGTTTCGTGGCTGCTTGTTCGGACTGCGCGCAGACTAAGTCGGGTAACTCTCCTCCTGCCGGTCGTCTCAGACCGCTCCCCATTCCTTCTCGACCATGGTCTCACATTGCCTTAGACTTCATTACCGGTCTGCCTTTGTCTGCGGGGAAGACTGTGATTCTGACGGTTGTCGATAGGTTCTCTAAGGCGGCACATTTCATTCCCCTCGCTAAACTTCCTTCCGCTAAGGAGACGGCACAAATCATTATTGAGAATGTATTCAGAATTCATGGCCTCCCGTTAGACGCCGTTTCAGACAGAGGCCCGCAATTCACGTCACAGTTTTGGAGGGAGTTCTGTCGTTTGATTGGTGCGTCCGTCAGTCTCTCTTCCGGGTTTCATCCCCAGTCTAACGGTCAAGCAGAGAGGGCCAATCAGACGATTGGTCGCATACTACGCAGCCTTTCTTTCAGAAACCCTGCGTCTTGGGCAGAACAGCTCCCCTGGGCAGAATACGCTCACAATTCGCTTCCTTCGTCTGCTACCGGGTTATCTCCGTTTCAGAGTAGTCTGGGCCA
>NC_060184.1:33914218-33925158 GCF_021184085.1 Oncorhynchus gorbuscha
TAGTAATTCACATAACTTTACTCAAAACAACAAAAATTCAAATATGGAAAATAATCAAGCTCACAAATACAGACCAACTTACAACGAACAAATACGCACAAAACCATGGGGGAACCAGAGGGTTAAATAAGGAACCAGAGGGTTAAATAAGGGGGTTAAATAAGGAACCAGAGGGTTAAATAAGGAACCAGAGGGTTAAATAAGGATCCAGAGGGTTAAATAAGGATCCAGAGGGTTAAATAAGGATCCAGAGGGTTAAATAAGGATCCAGAGGGTTAAATAAGGATCCAGAGGGTTAAATAAGGATCCAGAGGGTTAAATAAGGGGGTTAAATAAGGAACCAGAGGGTTAAATAAGGATCCAGAGGGTTAAATAAGGGGGTTAAATAAGGAACCAGAGGGTTAAATAAGGAACCAGAGGGTTAAATAAGGATCCAGAGGGTTAAATAAGCAACCAGAGGGTTAAATAAGGGGGTTAAATAAGGAACCAGAGGGTTAAATAAGGATCCAGAGGGTTAAATAAGGATCCAGAGGGTTAAATAAGGAACCAGAGGGTTAAATAAGGAACCAGAGGGTTAAATAAGGAACCAGAGGGTTAAATAAGGAACCAGGGGGTTAAATAAGGAACCAGGGGGTTAAATAAGGAACCAGAGGGTTAAATAAGGAACCAGAGGGTTAAATAAGGAACCAGAGGGTTAAATAAGGAACCAGAGGGTTAAATAAGGATCCAGAGGGTTAAATAAGGAACCAGAGGGTTAAATAAGGAACCAGGGGGTTAAATAAGGAACCAGAGGGTTAAATAAGGAACCAGAGGGTTAAATAAGGAACATATAATAGATGTGTTACGTATGCACTCTCTATACAGCACTATGCTATAATATACACTCTCTATACAGCACTATGCTATAATATACACTCTCTATACAGCACTATGCTATAATATACATCATATATACAGCACTATGCTATAATATACACTCTCTATACAGCACTATGCTATAATATACATCATATATACAGCACTATGCTATAATATACACTCTCTATACAGCACTATGCTATAATATACATCATATATACAGCACTATGCTATAATATACACTCTATACAGCACTATGCTATAATATACACTCTATACAGCACTATGCTATAATATACACTCTCTATACAGCACTATGCTATAATATACATCATATATACAGCACTATGCTATAATATACACTCTCTATACAGCACTATGCTATAATATACACTCTCTATACAGCACTATGCTATAATATACATCATATATACAGCACTATGCTATAATATACATCATATATACAGCACTATGCTATAATATACATCATATATACAGCACTATGCTATAATATACACTCTCTATACAGCACTATGCTATAATATACACTCTCTATACAGCACTATGCTATAATATACACTCTCTATACAGCACTATGCTATAATATACACTCTCTATACAGCACTATGCTATAATATACACTCTCTATACAGCACTATGCTATAATATACACTCTCTATACAGCACTATGCTATAATATACATCATATTTACAGCACTATGCTATAATATACACTCTCTATACAGCACTATGCTATAATATACATCATATATACAGCACTATGCTATAATATACACTCTCTATACAGCACTATGCTATAATATACATCATATTTACAGCACTATGCTATAATATACATCATATTTACAGCACTATGCTATAATATACCGTATATACAGCACTATGCTATAATATACATCATATTTACAGCACTATGCTATAATATACATCATATATACAGCACTATGCTATAATATACATCATATTTACAGCACTATGCTATAATATACATCATATTTACAGCAGTATGCTATAATATACATCATATATACAGCACTATGCTATAATATACACTCTCTATACAGCACTATGCTATAATATACATCATATTTACAGCAGTATGCTATAATATACATCATATTTACAGCACTATGCTATAATATACATCATATTTACAGCAGTATGCTTTAATATACAGTATATACAGCACTATGCTATAATATACATCATATTTACAGCACTATGCTATAATATACATCATATTTACAGCACTATGCTATAATATACAGTATATACAGCACTATGCTATAATATACACTCTCTATACAGCAGTATGCTATAATATACATCATATTTACAGCACTATGCTATAATATACACTCTCTATACAGCACTATGCTATAATATACCGTATATACAGCACTATGCTATAATATACATCATATTTACAGCACTATGCTATAATATACATCATATTTACAGCACTATGCTATAATATACATCATATTTACAGCACTATGCTATAATATACATCATATTTACAGCACTATGCTATAATATACATCATATTTACAGCACTATGCTATAATATACATCATATTTACAGCACTATGCTATAATATACATCATATTTACAGCACTATGCTATAATATACATCATATTTACAGCACTATGCTATAATATACATCATATATACAGCACTATGCTATAATATACACACTCTATGCAGCACTATGCTATAATATACCGTATATACAGCACTATGCTATAATATACATCATATTTACAGCAGTATGCTATAATATACATCATATATACAGCACTATGCTATAATATACATCATATTTACAGCACTATGCTATAATATACATCATATTTACAGCACTATGCTATAATATACATGATATTTACAGCACTATGCTATAATATACACTCTCTATACAGCACTATGCTATAATATACCGTATATACAGCACTATGCTATAATATACATCATATTTACAGCACTATGCTATAATATACATCATATTTACAGCACTATGCTATAATATACCGTATATACAGCACTATGCTATAATATACATCATATTTACAGCACTATGCTATAATATACATCATATTTACAGCACTATGCTATAATATACATCATATTTACAGCACTATGCTATAATATACATCATATTTACAGCACTATGCTATAATATACCGTATATACAGCACTATGCTATAATATACATCATATATACAGCAGTATGCTATAATATACATCATATATACAGCACTATGCTATAATATACATCATATTTACAGCACTATGCTATAATATACATCATATTTACAGCACTATGCTATAATATACCGTATATACAGCACTATGCTATAATATACATCATATTTACAGCAGTATGCTATAATATACATCATATATACAGCACTATGCTATAATATACACTCTCTATACAGCACTATGCTATAATATACCGTATATACAGCACTATGCTATAATATACATCATATTTACAGCAGTATGCTATAATATACATCATATATACAGCACTATGCTATAATATACCGTATATACAGCACTATGCTATGATATACATCATATTTACAGCACTATGCTATAATATACCGTATATACAGCACTATGCTATAATATACATCATATTTACAGCAGTATGCTATAATATACATCATATTTACAGCACTATGCTATAATATACATCATATTTACAGCACTATGCTATAATATACATCATATTTACAGCACTATGCTATAATATACCGTATATACAGCACTATGCTATAATATACATCATATTTACAGCACTATGCTATAATATACATCATATTTACAGCACTATGCTATAATATACATCATATTTACAGCACTATGCTATAATATACATCATATTTACAGCACTATGCTATAATATACATCATATTTACAGCACTATGCTATAATATACATCATATTTACAGCACTATGCTATAATATACAGTATATACAGCAGTATGCTATAATTGACAGTATATACAGCACTATGCTATAATATACATCATATTTACAGCACTATGCTATAATATACATCATATTTACAGCACTATGCTATAATATACAGTATATTTACAGCACTATGCTATAATATACAGTATATACAGCGGTATGCTATAATTTACAGTATATACAGCACTATGCTATAATATACACTCTCTATACAGCAGTATGCTATAATATACATAATATTTACAGCACTATGCTATAATATACCGTATATACAGCACTATGCTATAATATACACTCTCTATACAGCAGTATGCTATAATATACATCATATATACAGCACTATGCTATAATATACCGTATATACAGCACTATGCTATAATATACCGTATATACAGCACTATGCTATAATATACCGTATATACAGCACTATGCTATAATATACATCATATTTACAGCACTATGCTATAATATACATCATATATACAGCACTATGCTATAATATACATCATATTTACAGCACTATGCTATAATATACATCATATTTACAGCACTATGCTATAATATACACTCTCTATACAGCACTATGCTATAATATACCGTATATACAGCACTATGCTATAATATACATCATATTTACAGCACTATGCTATAATATACATCATATATACAGCACTATGCTATAATATACATCATATATACAGCACTATGCTATAATATACATCATATATACAGCACTATGCTATAATATACATCATATTTACAGCACTATGCTATAATATACATCATATTTACAGCACTATGCTATAATATACAGTATATACAGCACTATGCTATAATATACATCATATTTACAGCAGTATGCTATAATATACATCATATATACAGCACTATGCTATAATATACACTCTCTATACAGCACTATGCTATAATATACATCATATTTACAGCACTATGCTATAATATACATCATATATACAGCACTATGCTATAATATACATCATATTTACAGCACTATGCTATAATATACATCATATATACAGCACTATGCTATAATATACATCATATTTACAGCACTATGCTATAATATACATCATATTTACAGCACTATGCTATAATATACACTCTCTATACAGCACTATGCTATAATATACCGTATATACAGCACTATGCTATAATATACATCATATTTACAGCACTATGCTATAATATACATCATATATACAGCACTATGCTATAATATACACTCTCTATACAGCACTATGCTATAATATACATCATATTTACAGCACTATGCTATAATATACATCATATATACAGCACTATGCTATAATATACACTCTCTATACAGCACTATGCTATAATATACACTCTCTATACAGCACTATGCTATAATATACATCATATATACAGCAGTATGCTATAATATACATCATATATACAGCACTATGCTATAATATACATCATATTTACAGCACTATGCTATAATATACATCATATTTACAGCACTATGCTATAATATACCGTATATACAGCACTATGCTATAATATACATCATATTTACAGCAGTATGCTATAATATACATCATATATACAGCACTATGCTATAATATACACTCTCTATACAGCACTATGCTATAATATACCGTATATACAGCACTATGCTATAATATACATCATATTTACAGCAGTATGCTATAATATACATCATATATACAGCACTATGCTATAATATACCGTATATACAGCACTATGCTATAATATACATCATATTTACAGCACTATGCTATAATATACCGTATATACAGCACTATGCTATAATATACATCATATTTACAGCAGTATGCTATAATATACATCATATTTACAGCACTATGCTATAATATACATCATATTTACAGCACTATGCTATAATATACATCATATTTACAGCACTATGCTATAATATACCGTATATACAGCACTATGCTATAATATACATCATATTTACAGCACTATGCTATAATATACATCATATTTACAGCACTATGCTATAATATACACTCTCTATACAGCACTATGCTATAATATACCGTATATACAGCACTATGCTATAATATACATCATATTTACAGCACTATGCTATAATATACATCATATTTACAGCACTATGCTATAATATACATCATATTTACAGCACTATGCTATAATATACATCATATTTACAGCACTATGCTATAATATACCGTATATACAGCACTATGCTATAATATACATCATATTTACAGCACTATGCTATAATATACATCATATTTACAGCACTATGCTATAATATACACTCTCTATACAGCACTATGCTATAATATACCGTATATACAGCACTATGCTATAATATACATCATATTTACAGCAGTATGCTATAATATACATCATATATACAGCACTATGCTATAATATACCGTATATACAGCACTATGCTATAATATACATTATATTTACAGCACTATGCTATAATATACATCATATTTACAGCACTATGCTATAATATACATCATATTTACAGCACTATGCTATAATATACATCATATTTACAGCACTATGCTATAATATACAGTATATTTACAGCACTATGCTATAATATACAGTATATACAGCAGTATGCTATAATTTACAGTATATACAGCACTATGCTATAATATACACTCTCTATACAGCAGTATGCTATAATATACATAATATTTACAGCACTATGCTATAATATACCGTATATACAGCACTATGCTATAATATACACTCTCTATACAGCAGTATGCTATAATATACATCATATATACAGCACTATGCTATAATATACCGTATATACAGCACTATGCTATAATATACCGTATATACAGCACTATGCTATAATATACATCATATTTACAGCACTATGCTATAATATACATCATATATACAGCACTATGCTATAATATACATCATATTTACAGCACTATGCTATAATATACATCATATTTACAGCACTATGCTATAAAATACACTCTCTATACAGCACAATGCTATAATATACCGTATATACAGCACTATGCTATAATATACATCATATTTACAGCACTATGCTATAATATACATCATATATACAGCACTATGCTATAATATACATCATATATACAGCACTATGCTATAATATACATCGTATATACAGCACTATGCTATAATATACATCATATTTACAGCACTATGCTATAATATACATCATATTTACAGCACTATGCTATAATATACATCATATTTCATATTATAATATACATCATATTTACAGCACTATGCTATAATATACATCATATATACAGCACTATGCTATAATATACATCATATATACAGCACTATGCTATAATATACATCATATTTACAGCACTATGCTATAATATACATCATATATACAGCACTATGCTATAATATACATCATATTTACAGCACTATGCTATAATATACATCATATTTACAGCACTATGCTATAATATACACTCTCTATACAGCACTATGCTATAATATACCGTATATACAGCACTATGCTATAATATACATCATATTTACAGCACTATGCTATAATATACATCATATATACAGCACTATGCTATAATATACACTCTCTATACAGCACTATGCTATAATATACATCATATTTACAGCACTATGCTATAATATACATCATATATACAGCACTATGCTATAATATACACTCTCTATACAGCACTATGCTATAATATACATCATATTTACAGCACTATGCTATAATATACATCATATTTACAGCACTATGCTATAATATACATCATATTTACAGCACTATGCTATAATATACATCATATTTACAGCACTATGCTATAATATACCGTATATACAGCACTATGCTATAATATACATCATATTTACAGCAGTATGCTATAATATACATCATATATACAGCACTATGCTATAATATACCGTATATACAGCACTATGCTATAATATACATCATATTTACAGCACTATGCTATAATATACCGTATATACAGCACTATGCTATAATATACATCGTATTTACAGCACTATGCTATAATATACATCATATTTACAGCACTATGCTATAATATACATCATATTTACAGCACTATGCTATAATATACCGTATATACAGCACTATGCTATAATATACATCATATTTACAGCACTATGCTATAATATACATCATATTTACAGCACTATGCTATAATATACATCATATTTACAGCACTATGCTATAATATACACTCTCTATACAGCACTATGCTATAATATACATCATATTTACAGCACTATGCTATAATATACATCATATTTACAGCACTATGCTATAATATACATCATATTTACAGCACTATGCTATAATATACACTCTCTATACAGCACTATGCTATAATATACCGTATATACAGCACTATGCTATAATATACATCATATTTACAGCACTATGCTATAATATACATCATATTTACAGCACTATGCTATAATATACATCTCTATACAGCACTATGCTATAATATACATCATATTTACAGCACTATGCTATAATATACATCATATATACAGCACTATGCTATAATATACAGTCTATACAGCACTATGCTATAATATACACTCTATATACAGCACTATGCTATACATCATATACACTATGCTATAATATACATCATATTTACAGCACTATGCTATAATATACATCATATTTACAGCACTATGCTATAATATACAGTATATACAGCACTATGCTATAATATACATCATATTTACAGCACTATGCTATAATATACATCATATATACAGCACTATGCTATAATATACACTCTCTATACAGCACTATGCTATAATATACCGTATATACAGCACTATGCTATAATATACATCATATTTACAGCAGTATGCTATAATATACATCATATATACAGCACTATGCTATAATATACCGTATATACAGCACTATGCTATAATATACATTATATTTACAGCACTATGCTATAATATACCGTATATACAGCACTATGCTATAATATACATCATATTTACAGCAGTATGCTATAATATACATCATATTTACAGCACTATGCTATAATATACATCATATTTACAGCACTATGCTATAATATACACTCTCTATACAGCACTATGCTATAATATACATCATATTTACAGCACTATGCTATAATATACACTCTCTATACAGCACTATGCTATAATATACCGTATATACAGCACTATGCTATAATATACATCATATTTACAGCACTATGCTATAATATACATCATATTTACAGCACTATGCTATAATATACATCATATTTACAGCACTATGCTATAATATACATCATATTTACAGCACTATGCTATAATATACATCATATTTACAGCACTATGCTATAATATACAGTATATACAGCAGTATCTATATTTACAGCACTATGCTATAATATACATCATATTTACAGCACTATGCTATAATATACAGTATATTTACAGCACTATGCTATAATATACAGTATATACAGCAGTATGCTATAATTTATTATACAGCACTATGCTATAATATACACTCTCTATACAGCAGTATGCTATAATATACATAATATTTACAGCACTATGCTATAATATACCGTATATACACTCTATAATATACTCTATACAGCAGTATGCTATAATATACATCATATATACAGCACTATGCTATAATAATATACACACTATGCTATAATATACCATTAATATACAGCACTATGCTATAATATACCGTATATACAGCACTATGCTATAATATACATCATATATACAGCACTATGCTATAATATACATCATATTTACAGCACTATGCTATAATATACATCATATTTACAGCACTATGCTATAATATACATCATATTTACAGCACTATGCTATAATATACACTCTCTATACAGCACTATGCTATAATATACCGTTTACAGCACTATGCTATAATATACATCATATTTACAGCACTATGCTATAATATACATCATATTTACAGCACTATGCTATAATATACATCATATTTACAGCACTATGCTATAATATACATCATATATACAGCACTATGCTATAATATGCATCAGCACTATGCTATAATATACATCATATTTACAGCACTATGCTATAATATACACTCTCTATACTGACACTATGCTCGTATATACAGCACTATGCTATAATATACATCATATTTACAGCACTATGCTATAATATACATCATATATACAGCACTATGCTATAATATACATCATATTTACAGCACTATGCTATAATATACATCATATATACAGCACTATGCTATAATATATAATTTATACAGCTATAATATATATACAGCACTATGCTATAATATACACTGCTATAATATACTATTTACAGCACTATGCTATAATATACATCATATTTACAGCACTATGCTATAATATACATCATATTTACAGCACTATGCTATAATATACATATCATATTTACAGCACTATGCTATATATATATTTACAGCACATGCATACACTCTATACAGCACTATGCTATAATATACCATACAGCACATAATATACATCATATTTACACTATGCTATAATATACTATACAGCACTATGCTATATTATACATCATATTTACAGCACTATGCTATAATATACATCATATATACAGCACTATGCTATAATATACACTCTCTATACAGCACTATGCTATAATATACCGTATATACAGCACTATTATTTATAATATACATCATATTTACAGCACTATGCTACTTATAATATACCTCTCTATACAGCACTATGCTATAATATACATCATATTTGTGCATGTATAATATACATCATATATACAACACTATGCTATAATATACACTCTCTATACAATACTATGCTATAATATACACTCTCTATACAGCACTGTATGCTATATTATACGGTATATACTGTACTATGCTATAATATACACTCTCTATACAGCACTATGCTATATTATACAGTATATACAGCACTATGCTATAATATACAGTATATTTACAGCACTATGCTATAATATACA